>NW_006288633.1:1567259-1570068 GCF_000327345.1 Myotis davidii
AAAGGGCATTGGAATTCTTTTTAGGTAACCAAGTTTCTCAGTATATCTTTGAGGCTGGGATAAAGATTTAATTTTTTTAAAAAAATCACTATCAAAACTCTTTGTGCAGCACTTGCATAAGTTCTCAAACAATGGGACTGTTTTCATGTAAATTTCTTTTCAGGGCGAGTCCTGCTTTTTGAAAGCAGTGTAACTGTAGCTGAGTTATATAAAGCAACATTTTATTGCCTCCTGGGGAAGATGCTTTGTACTAATGATCTGAAAACTGGTGTTTCGTGCCTGGTATTAGCTGATCTGTGGTTCAAAATGTGAGAAAGAGAGGCCTTTATCTTTTAGTTAATTACTTCTGTCTAAGAAGGCAGGAGCCCTTCCTAGCACTTCCTGGGTCCCCAGATCCACCTGGAAACCTCCATGAAGCAGTTGACCCCATCCCAGGAAAGCAATCCCGAACACACGCCTGATTTCAGTGAGGAATCGCTCTGTGTTCCAGCAATCTGACTCTCTTCTCTCACTGCCCTTGTCACCTTGCTGGCTAAGAAAAGGGAGACCAGAGATCAACAGGCTCTGTAAAAGGTGAGGTGAGCTGGAACTACAGGAAGAGAATTGACTGTCCATTGGGAACAAAGCTTTCCCTCCTCTGAGACTTCACTGTGAAAAAGAATCAACTCTGCCCATTTTGAGTTTTTCCCCCCCAGATAGTTCTCTCTGAAAATTATAGTGAATCAATTAATCGGCCTTTCTGCCCTCTGTCCCCGACTCTTTTCTTATGTTTCAAGGACTCCTGAGTTCTCTCATTCCTGAATATGAGGACAGTTCAGCTTACTACAATAGAATTTTTCATGGTTGCTTTCCCAAGCTCCATGTGGACGTCTCTATACAGTTGCAGAGAACAGGGTTCCCAGACAGGGTTTGAGTTTCAGAGAGAAAAAACTCACAGCAGTTTAGATTACCCAAGGTCCTCGATGTGCTCTGCGCAAAAATGTCAGTCCTGCTGACAAAGTTCAGGGTAGAACAGGCAGCTAATTTAATCATTGACCATGAAATACCAGTCATCTTAATCTTACGCCCAGTCCAAGTCAGGGGCGGGTTTTTGTGTCATTGAATACTGACCCTACCAGGAAAAAAATCAAGGACTTTGCTGTTTAGCAAATATTATTAGAAATGAAATGTTTCTATGAAGCATATATATCTTTTATATGTTATTCAGGCACTGTGAGTGTTCTCCTCACTGCTTATAGAGCTTCCACTGCCATCACCCCCCGCATACCCACACCTCCCTCCAGTCCACCTTTGCTTTTTCCCTCTATGGCCAAGTGAAGCCTTCTGCTTCCAGGGACTCCATTTGGACAATCAGGAAGGTGGACGACTCCTCTAAGGGACTGGGCAGGGGGCAATAGCGAACTGGCATGGGGAAGCGGTCACACATTCTGTTTTTGCATCTTTCTTTATATTCCTGGTACCTGATGGATTACAACAAGGCCAAGATGTCTTCATTTTCTGTCACAGTGAGGCCTCAATGACAGGGTGATGAGGCCCTGGACTTCTGCGGCCAGCCGGTCAGGATGCATCAACAGCTGCGGCAAGCAGGGCCCGGGCGGGAAATGGGAGGCGACTGAAGCCAAGGAGGCCCAGCCTGCAGCTCCGAGCAGGATTGCAGCGAGAGGCCGGCCCGAGGAAACCCCAGCAGCAAGGGAAAAACAGATTGACTCTCAGTGACTCATTTAGCTCCTGGATTGGACAGATCTCTCCCCTGCTGGCAATTTGGCTCTGCATCAATAGTTCAGATACCAGGCTGAATAGCTTAAAATAATTAGGGGGAGAAATATGCAAAACTGTTAGCCATCCAACTCTTTACTCCGTGCTGAAAGACACAGGACAAATGACATCTAGGTTATTAAATATGAAGTCACTGGATTTGCTGCCCATTTGGTCCAAAAGCAGAAAACTGGATAAAACTCAAATTTCTATAATTCAGTGTAGATGGCCTGTTTGTCCTTGAGGCAATCCATGAATTTTGGCCAGGCAGGCACTGTGACATGTGGAAATAACATGGGGGAAAGGGGAGTGAACAATGTTTGATTTTGCCCCCACTCAGCTTCCACCCCTTGGGGAAGTGGGGGGGTCGGTGAAAATGTCAATAAAGAGTGTGAATGTGGAGAGAAATGGAATCTGAGCCCAGAGTTTAGTAGCTGGCAGTTTGAACTTTATATACGTTAGGCCGACAGGAGGCTGGATTTCCTGTACTTTATATCCAATGGACAAAAACAGAAGCAACAGGCTCATTTGGTATCAGTAAAGGTCAGTTAAAATTATAGAGACATCCTTTGGAGCAAATCCCCAGTCTTGTATTTGCATATTTATGAACTAGAGATTATGACAGGCCATTCCATTTATTAGAGCAGTGCTGCTATAGTTAATAGTCTGTCAGCATTTCCATTATAAACCCCGTTTTTCAGTGTTTTAATATCTCAGCTGTTAGAAATCACATCAGGCTGAAAAGTGGTCTGCAGCCTCTCCAGGCCACAGCGGGGTGAGCCGCTGCTCGCGGTGGTGCCGGGGCTTTGAACCCAGCAAAGACACTAAAATCAAGCCAGCAGTGTTTACACTGGACATTAACAGTAAATATAAAATCAAGGATTTGGGGGAGAGTTGTTGAATTCTTCTCCTCTTCCACTACCTCAAATCCTCTTTCCCCTGCCTTGGCTTCCTGGGCAGTCAGTATCAGGGCTTTCATTCTCTACTGGGGATTTTAAGGCAAAGATTCAAAGTTTTAACTAGAGCCTGGCCAGCATGGCTCAGTGGTTGAGTA
>NW_006288633.1:1570135-1612502 GCF_000327345.1 Myotis davidii
CCCCCCTCTTTACTAAAATGGAAGAAAATGAAGATGCACCTGAGTAAAGCAGAGATGCTGGAGGCATCTGTTCATTCATTCATAAGCAATGGGTGCACACAATTGTGGAGGCTGGCGAGCCCAGTTCTATGAGCATCGGCAGGCTGAACACTCATGGAGGAATTGATACTGCAGGTCAAGTCTGAAGGCAGTCTGCTGGCAGCATTCCTCTCCCTCCAGGGGAGGTCAGTCTTTTTCTTAGGCTTTCATCTGATTAGATGAGGCTCACCTACTTTATGACACATAAAATTAATCATCACAGAGGGTAATCTGCTTTACTCAACTTCTACTGATATAAAAGTTAACTTCTTTTTAAAATACCTTTGCAGCAACATCCAGATGTATCTGACCAAATTTCTGAGTGCCATGGATTAACCAAGTTACCAAATAAAATTTACCATAATTGGCCAGGTAGCTAGCTCGGTTGGTTGGAGCATCATCCTGATATGCCAATGTGCAGGTTCGATCCCCAGTCAGGGTACATACAAGAATCAACTAGTGGATGCATAAATAAGTAGAACAACAAATCAATCTCTCTATCTCACAAATCAATAAAAATAAATATTTAAAAAATTAATTAACCATAACTGACATGAACAACATTACATTTGAAGCATCTCTTACTTGTCAAGTCTGGGTTTGACCCTGGCAAGGCAAAATTAATAACATAGTCCTTGTCCTCAAGAATCATATGGTCAAAAAAATTATTTTAAAGAATCATATGCTCGACCATTTCCCTGCAACCAAGGTTTCACAACAAAATTACAAGGCCCAGCAGTCAATAGCTGGCTCCATCCTTTGCTTTCTCTTGTCAATGACTCAGGACACCCGCCAGCAGAGGCGCGGGGTGGTGCCTTCAGCTGCATTCGCAAGAGAAGGCACTGGTGCCAGAGACTCCTTATCACGCAGGAAGACAGCCTGCTCTTCCCAAGCCAAATGCTTGTCAATTTGACCTGACAAGGAACTGCCAAGTGATATTCAAAGCTCCCTTGAAAATTGAGGAGATGTTCGAATAACAGGAAAGGAAAAGCAGGTGGCCTTCTCATGAATAAGTCATTCAATCAAAAAATGAGTATTGACTGTGGTTATATAGCTGCCTGATACATGTCAGGAGGAACCCCACAAATGTACCCTCCACTGGACAAGCTCCACTACTTGGGAGAGTGTACAGGATCCTCCCTCCATGGAACTACACACCAGACCCTAAATCCTTCACCAAGAAACTGTCATCAGGACAGTCTGGCCCCAGGCAATCCCCATTTGTATAACCAGTTCTCCCTGCTAGCTCTGATTTTGAGATCTGCCTTGTGTAATAACTAAGCAATTCTCCTTGCCCTCTCCCTTATGTTTCTTTTTGGAGTCAGTGACCTTTTTATTTTATTTTTTTAGTCTCTTAAGATGTGTCATATTCTTGGACACACACAGTAACATTTGCAGTCATGAAGCAGAGAATGTCACCACTGTATCACTCAATTTTACTTTATGAAAAAACTTTGAAAATAAATCTAAATGCACGAAAAACAAGCTGCTGCTGTTGCTTGTGAGCTGAAGAAAATAAAAAAGGCTATTGGGTAAGAAGCCAAAATGCAAAATGTGCCAACGGGGTCCCCTGAGAGTGTAGCCCAATATCCTATCAAGAGATGAGGCATCTGAGGCACCGTCGTCCTCGGTGCCCATGCAGTTGGCTCTGCTTTACTTCCACCCTTCACATTCCCCATGAAGAGAACAGGACGTACGTAATTGCTTTCAGCAGCATCTTTGAAGGAGAAGAACAATTACGTAATAAGACATACAGCAGGATGTGTGTGATTGGGTAATAACAGCATGTCTCACCGTGCCAGGCTGATGGCCAAGAACCACCTCGTCATGCTGTTATATTACAAGAACATATGCCCTCAAGGCATGTTGGAATTATTTTGAGGATATCTAAAGGAAGTTTACTGATCAAAAGAGAACCTCAACTTAGAAAACAACAAACCAGCCCTGGCCAGGTAGCTCAGTTGGTTAGAGCATCGTCCCGTTATGCCAAGGTTGCAGGTTCTATCCCTGGTCAGGACACATACAAGGAATCAACAAAGAAGTGCATAAATAAGTGAAACAACAAATCTCTCTCTCTCTCTCTCTCTCTCGCTCTCTCTCTCTCTCTCTCTCTCGCTCTCTCTCTCTCTCTCTCTCTCGCTCTCTCTCTCTCTCTCTCTCTCGCTGTCTCTCCCCTCTCCCCTTCCTTTCTCTCTCTAAAAATCAATCAATAAATAAAAATTTAAAAAGAAAACAACAAACTAAATAAATTTTCTGAAGTCTGATAGTGCTCTGGCCAGTGTGGCTCAGTTGGTTGGAATGTCATCCCATTCACTGAAGGGTGGGGTTTGATTCCCTGTTAGGGCACATACCCAGGTTGAGGGTTCGATCCCTGGTCGGGGCACCTGTAGAAGGCAACCAATGGATGTTTCTCTTTCACATAGATGTTTCTTTCTCTTCCTCTCCCTTCTTCTCTCTCGAAAATCAATAAAATAAACATATCCTCTGGTGAGGATTATTAAAAAGTCTGATCATGATTCAAAAAGGTAACAAAAATTACATCTAAACTAACAAAACCTATAGCATAGAATTAAAACATTATGTTATGATTCACTCATGTCACCACAGGATAGAAGATGACAGAATGCCACTAAAAAGTAAAAATCAGAAGCTGGACTTCAGATGGCATGTTATTCTCTTCATAGTTGGCCAGCTTTCTGCCTAGAGTGAGCCATTTCTCAATCAAGGAAGTTTCGGCCCTTTAAGGCCTCTCCTTCCCCAGCAAAGAGACACTCCAACGACTTTGTAGACTTTCCACCCTTTGAACTTCTTTCCTAATGTTCTGATAGCCATCAAATCAAAAGATAATCTCAGAAATGTGAGAGGCTGAGACTATTTTGCAGCTGAACCTCCTCAGGGGTGCCCTCCTTCAGGTGAAAGTATGTGCTAGGATAAAGTTCCCAACCACACCTTATTTTTACAGTGAGATATATATATATAAAGTTCCAGTATCTTATCTTTCTGTATATGCAAGCTAATTACATTTCCATCTCTCCTGTTCTTCTAACTCATTTAGTAGGAACAAAACCAGTGGTAACCAGTATAAGACAAGGGGAGGGAGTGGAGGAACATTTATAAGATTAGTTTGTCATTTCTTAGATGAGATTGTATCTACTTTATAATTAAGAGTTCTCATATCAAGGCAAATACAGAGGCAAATGACTGATACATTCCAAATCTACAACTGATGTTCTATGTTTTTCTACTGCACTATTAGAACCTTAAGATATAGAAGCTTTGATTGTTAGTGTTATGGACTAAATTGTTGCCCCCAAAATTTATATGTTGAAGTCCTAACCACTACTACCTCAGAGTATAACTGTATTTGGAGAGAACTGCCTTTTAATTACTTAAAGAGGTAATTAAGTTAAATGCAGCTATTAGGATAGGCTCTAATCCAATGTAACTAGTGTCCTTATAAGAAGAGAAAAATTTGGAAACAAGGAAAAACACCAGATAGAGGGAGAGCCACAAGAGGACACAGCAAGAAGGCAGCCCTGCCAAGTCAGACAGAGGCCTCAGAAGAAACCAAACCTGCCAGCACCTTGATCTTGAACTTTTTTGCCTTCAGAATCGTAAGAAAATAAATGCTGTGTAAGCCACCCACTCTATAGTATTTGGTTATGGCAGCCCTAGTAAACTAATACAGTTACTGCTTTATTAATTTAATAAAGTGTTTGGACAATTCTAAGAGTAATTAATAAAGATAGAATAGTGAGAAAAATAAGGATTATGGTATACTAGTGGCCTAGTGTGCAAAATCACACGAGACCCAGCACCCAGACCCCGCTGCGCAGTGAGACCCGGAGTCCACCCGTGTGTGCCTCGCCTCACACACAGCCTCCTGGTGACCAGTCTTTGGTCGTACGGCATTAGGGCCAGTAGGATTTTATAATATAGATTAGGGCTTACTATCTAACCAAACAAGTAATTTTAACTAGGCATAAATAAGAAATGTACAAAATATAGGGGTGAGTTTGAATCTATTATGTGTGTGGTATCCCCAAAATACCATTTGTAAGTTGATTTTTAATATTTTCAGTGATCTTACAGGATATCAATTAAATATTTCAGGTATTTTAGTCATCAAAAGTATTCAATAATTCACAAATGGCCTGCAAATAGTAACTCTAATTTTGCATGTAAACTCAATCTAAATTCCCACTAAGTTAAATTTGAACCAATATCTACAGGACCACTGGCACCTCCAGGTAGGGTGTTGGAATGGGTTTACACCACTCTCAAAAGCAATCATGCACATGTCTCCTTAACTCCATGATCAGTAACATCATGTGCTTATGTTAAAATGGGCCATGGTGGCTGCTTACACCACAAAAACTGTGGAAGGCTGCACATTAAACTGTCCTTCGCTCTCCAGCCTGCTGTGAAGTATTTGCCAGCATGCCACTGGTCAGGGTGAGCCCCTGTCCACAGAGCAGCTCAAAGACATTTAGGAAGTGAATCTGTGACTGAGAACATGTGATAGGAGTAAAGAGGGACATAAATATAGAGGAGCAAAAAATGATAATGTGGACATTCCGACATGTCAAGCTAAAGCAGTGACTCTTAAACTTTTTGGCCTGCACCCAAATCACCAGGAGACATAGGGTGGGGCTAGGGATTCACATCCCAAACAAGTTCCCAGGCAATGCTGACGCTACTGCACTGCATGGCTAGTGTGGCCGTGCCTCCCACCACTGGCCTGGCTCCTATGCTTGCCACCTGGTTGAGAAGAGGGTAGAGTCACATGATAGGTGGAGCTAGCTCCTTTGGATTGGCAACTCTTTTTGTGTTTGTTTTTGTTTTTTTTAGTTTTATTGCATTGGTTATGCTTATATGCATGCATACCAGTCCTTCGGTTGATCTCTTACCCTTCTACCTACTGCCACCCAACCCTCACGGGCCTTCCCGCTGCAGTTTGACAGTCTGTTTGAGGCAGCTCTTGATACAGGAAATGAATGGCTGTGTGTAAACAATATTTAAATGAAAGCCCAGTGAAATGCCCTCTGGGGACCAACAGGCTGTTCAAAGCCAGGAGGCAGCACTGCCCAACATTGCCCTCCCACACCACCCTCAGTAGGTAAAAATAATATGTGCTGAACACCTTCATCTAGTCCTGGGTGTATGTTTACTACGCCCAGGTAGAATGTGGTTTGACCAAAACATTTTGAGTGAACACCTGTGGGAAGATACAATCTTAGAACCACAGTGAGTTATTTGTCTGGGAGGCAGGACCCCATTTAACACTGGGTGTTGCTGCTTGTATTTGGATTGCCCCAAGGCAAACCATATCCCCAGAAATAGAAAATTGCAATCCACAAAGACAGGGACAAAGCTAAATAATACCACTGGTAAGGTGGTGCATAATGATTTGGTCTTGCAAAATAGGAATGATAGAAGAATTCCATTGTGTACACATTTCTTGTTGTGAGCCTGATGTTGAAGATTTGAAAGTTGGTTGCAAATACATTGACTTTTTTTTTTCAAATTACATTCTCAAGGAAGAAACAGATGAAAACTGAACACAGGTTGAAGTTGGGCTCTTTTCTAAATATGCAGCTGGTGATAACACTGTCAGAAATGAAAAATTGTAGATAATTAATAAGAAATTGCTCAAAGAAACGGTTCTTGCCAAACAAAACATCAATGAGATTGAAAATAATTTTCATTGACAAAGCATGTGCCTCTTGGTCATTCCTGAGGAATGTGATGGGAATAAACTTGATTGAACCTTTAAAGGAGTTTCTACTTGTTGGGTCAGATCTTCCTGTTAAATCCCTCACTGTTAAAATGCTGTTTTGCTTTTCCTAACTGTTCTGGGCACACCCTTTCATAAACTATGTGAATCTGAGCATCACGTTATGAAAAAGTTCCTGGATTGCTCAAGAAATAGATTGGGCTATAATTTTTAAGAGCCTTCTGCTCACCCAGGTCCTCTGTGAGAAGTTTATCCAAAAGAAAACAAAAAAAGAAATTAACCTCAAAGGAAACTTTGGAACCACTACAAACATGGAAGCCATGTGTACGCCATGCTGTCAGCATTTCCTGGAGAAGCTGTGTGTGGCCTTCACTGTTCTTGGATGATAATCTGGAAATGATGAGGAATTCTTTTATGTATTTTATTGTAGTAAAAGTCTAATAAAAGTTAAGTATTACAAATGTTAATAATACATTAATTATAAATTAAAACAATAATATGATACTATTTTTCCAACCACATGTTGGCAAAAAGAAATTTTAAATAAGAACTTAATCTTTGGTAAACAAATGTGGAAATGAGTAAACTATAAAATTTAGTTGGTGTAAGCATAAATAGATACTGTCTTTTGGGGGGACAAGTTGAGAGTGTTTGTCAAAATTTCAACGAGTATACCTCTCCATGAGGCAGCAAGGAGTAGGAGTGAAGCCCAGACTCTGAAGTTGTAGTCTGGGTTCCAATCCTGACTCTACCACATAGAGCTGTGAGGCCTTAAGCAAGATACTTAACCTCTCTGAGCCTAAGCCTACCACATGCAAAATGGAGATAGTAATAGTATCTATACTATTATGGGAATGAAAGTTGATTTTATAAAGTGTTCACAATGGTACCTGGCACATAGAAGCACCATGTAATCCAAAACCCCAATTCTAGAAAAATAGTCTACAAAAATTCTAGCCAAGTATCTAATTTTAATGCAATACTGATTCTCACAGCATATAAATGGAAACTAACTCTAGATGTCCATTACTAAGAAAAATGTAAATAAATCATAATATATCTGTGTTTTCAAATAGTTTATGGCCCTTTAAAGAACAAACTAGAGCTGCATGTACACCAAGTACAATATGTTGCCTAGTACAAAAACAAATTGTAAACAGTATGTTCAGTATAATCCCATTATTGTAAAAACAAACTCTGTGTGTATGTGTAAGAAAATACATACCATACTAACAGTGTTTACCTCCGAAGAGTGGGATTGAAACAGAGAAAACTTTTAAATCTTACTTTATATACTTCTCTATTGTTTGAATTTTTCAAAATTAATTTGAATTATTTTTATAATTAAAAGGGATTTTAAATCATTAGTTAGTCTGAGCATAGTTTAGATTTAAATAATTCTTTTTTTTTAAGATTCAGAGTCATAGCCATGGGTGGGATGCTGCTGTTATCATTGATATAGATGACCAGCCAGGAAATGAGATTGTATGAAAAGTCCATTTAATTAAATGTTTTGGCCACTTAGATCTATGTGAGCATAAAATGTGGAAACACTTATTAAATAAGTTTTCATTGTACAGTAAATAGAGGGTAATAAGATTTGGTCAATCTGTCAGAGACTTAAGCCTACCCAAACCTAAAGAAAAACAGGCCTGAAATATTTCAAATGTGAGGTTATATTAAAAATCACAGTTTCAAACTGTGAATCCAAACAAATCAATTATTTTAGTGTATTGCCTTAGGGAAAGCACATTTTAATACTTGAAGGAACACCAAAAAGAATGTTAGCATTCTCAGCAACCAATAACTATCTAATACTAATACTTGCACTTGCCAAAGTATCTTTACAAGTACTGCCTGACTGAAGTATTTCTGTAATCAGAGTATCTTCATGTTAGCAGGTGGGATGAGGAATGCCCGAGTGAAAGAGACCTCAGAGATTATCTAGGTCAGCATTTCACAGAGGGAGACACTGAGTCCTAGGAAAGCCATAGGACTTTCTCAGAACAAACCAAACTACAGCGCAGGTCCATAATCACATGTATGGCATACCTGCTTAATACAGTACTTTCCTCCCACTTTTTGGTTTGTAATGTAATGGCTAAAACATGCATACGGTAAATGAAGTAATATAATAAATGTAATGAACACAGAAGTACCCAGTGAAAAGTTTTCTTCCTATTCTCATACTCTGAACTCAGTTTTTCTCTTCAGATATAATGTTGTTAGCAATTCCAAGTAGAGCCTTTCAGAGACACTTTATAAATTTTTAGCGTGTGTGTGTGTGTGTGTGTGTGTGTGTGTGTGTGTGTGTAGCATACTATATACACTCACATGATTCTTCCTTCTTTGTTTTCACATATATATTTCATACGAGTTATTCCATAGCAATACATACAAATCTTTTCCCATTCTTTTTAATGGCTACATAGTATTCCATTGTATGGTACATTAAATTTAATCAAACCCCTGTTGACCTTTAAATTATTTCCAGTTTTTTTATTACAAGCATGCTTCTATCAATGAATATCCACATATACATATCTTTGAGCACTTAGGCAAATATATACAGGGTATACATCAAAAAAATACTTAGATGTGGAATTATTTAGCCAAAGAATATATACATATTTAATTTTGATAAGCACTATTGCATTTTTCTTCAAAGACATATATTAATTTACACTACCACTGAGAAAGTACGGAAACGTAGCATTTGCTGTAAATCACCCAGAGTAGTCATTATGTACAGGTGGGGTTTGTGTGCATTTTTCCTTTGGCTAACAAATGAAAAGTTCTTTGAAGACAGAAACCATAGCTTGTACAACTGATTCCAATGCCTATGAACATTCATATGGCTGTTATTTAGCAAATATTGATGACCAGAGCTGCACAAAAGTCTATAATTAAAAAATAGAACTCTACCTCCTATAATAGTAGACCAGTTATCTTAGATTAACTCTTCTGTGGAGAAAAAGTAAAATAAAATTGGGTGAACTATTTTTTAAAACCCACACACACCTTCCAAAATATCAAAGATTAACCCCCAAATGGGAAATTTTCCAGTAAAAATCCAAGAGAAAAATCAAAGTCCTGTGTTCAAATCTGTTTTCCCCTAAGGCCATTTTCCTATTAGGAGGAAGTAACCTTGAAACTGCATTTGCTTTTGAAGCTCTTTAGGAGGGCAGAAAAAACAAGATTCAAAGCTCAGGGTCCACCAAAGTTTAAGACTCAAATAAACAACCTACAACTCTTATGGCTCTTACTATTCCAAAAGTTACCAAAAACATTGCATAGCACACAATAAAAGGCATATGAATACAAGACACCATGAGCAAGAATCAGTCAAAATATCAAGATGATAGAATCAGACCCACAATGACTTTATATGTTGGAATTATTTTACATAGACTATAAAACAGCTACACCCACCAAGTCAAAGAATAAAGAAAAGCCAAGCCTGAAATTTGAGGAAGAAACTGGGACAGGGGAAGAAGTAAGATACTTTTGAAAAGGAAAATATAATAATGAATTAAGAATTGATTGAATGAGTTTAATTGTAGTTTAGACATAGATGAAGAGAGAATTATTGAACAGGAAAATAGGTCAGAATAAACTGTCTACAATATAGAACAAAGAGACAAAAAATAGAAATATAGAAAAGAGGATATATTAAAAAGGCATGGCATCTGTTTAATTGTAGGTTTAGAAATAAAAGCAAGAGTGAGAAATGGGGCAAAAACAATATTGAAAATGTTATGGCTGAATGACAGAATTTTTCAGGACAGATTAACAAAACCTAAGAACTCCAAGCAAGATAAAGAAAAAAGAAAGATATATTAAGACAACATTGTGCAATTACAGAAAACTAAAAAAAAGGAGAGAAATATTTACATCAGCTAAAGAAAAATAAAACAGATTTACCTTCAAAAACTATGGTTAAATTTCTCAAAGGCAAAAATAAAGTTCAGAGAAAAATGGAAATATATTCTCAATGTTTTTATACAAAATAAAAACTTCCATACAATTTTATCCCCAGCAAAATATCCTTCAAGCATAAAAGTAAAATATAGAAATTTTCAGATGAACACAAACAGAGAAATTCACAAGTAGGAGACCAAAGGATCAGAGATGCAGGAAGGATTAAAGAACTAAAAAAGTGGTAAATATGTGGGTAAACATAAACATTGACTTTAAAAACTGCAAGTGTCTTACAGATTTTTTAAATCTAGAGAACTAAAACTCGTGACAACTATATATTGTCAACTCTAAGTGAGGGAAAGGGCATTTAGTTAAGTTATTTTGAGTATTTATTCCAGAAGGAGAGTAAAAGTGTGGATTAACATTAGACTTTGCTAATTGAAGGGTGAATGTTGTAATTTGTAAGGTAGTCACTAAAAGAATGAGGAAAAGTATATGATTTCCAAACCAATGGAGAGGAAAAATAGTTGGTAAAAAAAAAAAAAAAAGTCAACCCAAAATAAATCAAAAGGAGTGAGAAAAAGAGATATAGATCTGATGGATCAAATAAAAAGCACAAAATAAAATGGTACATTTTAACTTACATACCTCAGTGATTACATTCAGGATGGATGTCCTACATTCCAGTAAAATACAAAAACTGTCAGGCTGGTTAATTTCAATTAAATTTCATTATATTTAAAATATAATCACATTTCATATTAAAATATAAATAAAATAATTAAAATAAAATATAAATATATATTATATATAAAATCCTATATAATAAAGCAGTAATATGCAAATTGACCGTCACACCCTCACACAAGATTGTTGCTCCCATGTGGGCACAAGATAGCAGGGGAGGGTAGTTGTGGCTGATCAGGCCAGCAGGAGAGGGCAGTTAGGGGTGACTGGGCCTGTAGGGGAGGGCAGTTGAAGGGGACCATGCCTGCAAGGTAGGGCAGTTGGGGGGACCAGGTTGGCAGGGGATGGCAGTTGGGGGAGACCGGGCCAACAGGCAAGGGAAGGCAGTTGTGGGGGCTAACAAGCCTGCAGGGGAGGGCAGTTAGGGGCAACCATGCCATCAGGGGACAGCAGCTGGGAGGGACCAGGCCTGCAGGGAGGGTAGTTGGGAGCGACCAGGCCGGTAGTGGAGGGCAGTTGGGGGAGACTGGGCCAGCAAGGTAGGGCAGTTGGGGGCAATCAGGCTGGCAGGGGAGCAGCTAGGCCAGGGGTGGGCAAACTTTTTGACTCAAGGGCCACAATGGGTTCTTAAACTGGACCGGAAGGCCGGAACAAAAGCATGGATGGAGTGTTTGTGTGAACTAATATAAATTCAAAGTAAACATCATTACATAAAAGGGTACGGTCTTTTTTTTTTTTAGTTTTATTCATTTCAAATGGGCCGGATCCAGCCTGCAGGCTGTAGTTTGCCCATGGCTGAGCTAGGCATTGATCAGGCTGGCAGGGAAGTGGTTAGGGGGTGATCAGGCTGGCAGGCAGAAGCAGTTAGGAGCAATTAGGCAGGCAAGCAGGAGAGTGGTTTGGAGCTAGCAGTCCTGGAGTGTGAGAAGGATGTCTGAATGCCACTTTAGGCCCAATCCCTGCAGGATCAGGCTAAACCAGCAGTAGGACATTCCACAAGGGGTCCCAGATTAAAGAGAGTGCAGGCTGGGCTGAGGGACACTGCGCCCCCATGCACGAATTGTGTGCACCAGGCCTCTAGTATAATACAGAAAAAATGAAACTGAAAGATTAGAAAAAATAAACCACACAAAGAGTCACCAAAAGAAAAAGATATAACTATATCATGCTATTAGACAAAATTGACTTTAAATAATTACTTGTTCACTGAAGTTTTGTGTTGAGGGGAAAAAAATACAAATATAAATAAAGTTCCCTGACCACAGTGATTTTAATAAGAGAGATAAGTCCTGGGAGAGGTATGTATAAAATGCTGTGTTGGCACAGAAATAGAGATGATAGCATATAGTTGTACCTTATAGTTAAAAGTGTCTCCTAGAGAAACTTTTATCAGAATCTTGATAAATTTATTCATCAAGTAGCTCTGAGTGAGGGGAAGGCATTGCACACAAAGGAAACAGTAGGCACAAAGTAGGTGTTTGTAAATATTGGTAGAAAGCATTGTTAGATTTAGGGACAGTGAGGACCAAGAAGTGCAGGGCCTTACTCATCTGGTAGCTACAGTGGATGTTACGATGGCCTGCCCAGACCCCTCCACCCTTCTCCTGAAGGCACTCACTCTTCTACCAGTGAGAAATGCTACATGTTTGGTTCCCAGCTGGGTCCCTCAGTAAGAATCACCCTCTCCTAAGACTCTGACCCCTCCTCTGGGGGCAGCCCTTAGCCTTAATTCATGACAGTTCTGAAAGGCCACCCCACTTCAGAGCTCCCTCTGGGATCTACTAAGGACCTTGTTACAGTTCTATCACAATCCATCTTTCCTGACTAACCAACCCTCTGTCCCTCAGCCTCTCACAGGTGCTGTTGAGAGCACTGCCCAATAAATCTCCTGCATAGCCATCTCCACATTGGAGTTGCTTCTCAGGAAGCCTGACATAAGATAGTAGCTAAAGTGGGAAAAGTCCAAGAATCCTGAGCCCTGGGCCAGTATTTTACCCCGACACTCAGCTGATGGCAGGTAAAATTTACTGTCAAACCTCTGGGACCAAAGGCCAAAGCGATTGTCCTAGGAATGTTCAGTTGTTTGTTCTCATTCTTTCTCAAACTAAAGTGCAGTTCTGCTGAGGACAAGTTCCACTTACACTGTCCAGCAAGTAGTGAAGAATAGCAGAATTAGAAAGAAAAATCTGCTCATTGAGTATCTGCAATCTGCAAGATCCCCTTTCCCACAAGATCGTGCTTCAGGTGCTTAAATAACCAGTCCGTGCTCATGTAGCTGTTAAGTAACAGGAGATAGATAGATATAGATATAGATATCGATATAGATATAGATATATAGATATAGATATAGATATAGTTATAGATATAGATATAGATAGATATAGATAGATATAGATATAGTTTTATTTAGTAATTATAGTCTACTAAAAACAGTATGTTAAAACCTTGTTTGGTACGAATTAATGGGCTATGCATATAGGTTCATTAGCTAATCCCGTCACCTTTTTTAGCCAAACCTTGTTCCGTTTTGTTCATCACAGAGCCAATATTTGGATTTAAGGTCAGATATAGCTGTCTCCACAAAATGACCTAAACCAAATAGTAGAGAATGTAAAGGGGGAGAAATTAAGACTGCTGCCTCATATTGATTAGGCCTTGCTCAGGCTGGTTTACCACTTAGGTGTCTGGGTAAGGAAGTGTTCTTTCAGCTCACCCTGCCCTCAGCCCTACAACTGAACTACATTTAAATCTTTCCATTAGCCTTCGCTCTTCTGTCTTGGTAATTGCAGGTTCCATGTGGCTTATATCACTGTCAACCTTCTAGCTAACAATCCTTGTTGAAAATTGGTTCTTCCATGGATTTGACCAGTCTTTTAACAGTTTAAAGAACATATGGAATACTTTCAAAAATAAAGATTTTTTAAAATGTTACCTCTTGATAACAAGATATTAATAAAAATTAATTCCTTTAATATCCACAGCCTTCCATGTCTCACTGGAAAGAGGAAGGTTGGGAGGTCAGCCCCTGCCCACTTGTTGAGTATGGCAAGGCTTGGCAAACGAAAACCAGAGGCATCTCGAAGAGCATTCTGTTTGGCTCTGGGGCAGTGCCTGGGCACTCTGCCAGAGCAGCTGGGAACTCTGGTGAGGCACTTTAATGCAAATGCCCAGCTGGGTCCAGCTCATTCTGTATTTGTCCAGAGGGTATTTGTTCTCTGTACCACTGGAACACACGGGGCTCATCCTCCTCCTGCAACATACACGGAATGCTGACAACATGCCAGCCAGGTAAAGAGCCAGGTCCTTGCAGTTAGAGAGCCCTGACTCTGAATCCTGGCTCTCAGACTCCTTTCTGTGGGCAAGCAACGTGAACCTACAAGCCTCAGTAAACTCATATATACAACAGGAATAATACCCACTTTACTGGTAGGAAGCTAGTTAGCAACTCAGTAAACTGTAGTTGCTATGATAGCCAGAGAATACTTCTTTCCCACTGATACTGACAGAGATAACACTTGGGAAATTATCTTCATTTTGTTCTTTTTACTCCAAAGCTTGTTCATCTGAGCACAGTGCTTGGTTGGCAGTACCCTAATGTGGGATCGACAGCAGCATTTATTCTGAAATGTACAGAGTTGGTCTTGTGCTCAAGCAGAAGATAGATGAGAGGTTCTTTTCAGTCTATTTGCCTTTTGTCCTTAACTGACCAGATCTCTACGGATGAAGTTCACAGACCCAGACAACACAGATGTTTTTTAAAAGCCTATCCTCTTGAGAAAAATAAAATAGGGATTGCAAGAAATGCTAACATAATTCTGGTCCTAAGAGGATTTTCCTGAATTATCCAATTATGTGCCTGAATTCCCTATGGAGGTTTGACAGGGAAAGTCCGATCCTTGGTGGTGCTGAGCGTGAGAACTTCCCCCTGACCTTGTGCTCGGAAAAGGGGAGTTGGGCGGTGACCTCCATGAAAACCCCTCCAAAAAGCTTCAATGTGAAACAGATTGTGACTCCAGAACAATCAGAATTTTGAGTTTGATGAGTTAAATGTGCATCCCTCGCTCCTCACGGCACTCCATCTTCCAAATATACCACAATGATAACGCTAATGATCACAAGCAGCACCTTTGTTGTATCTCATTTATTTTTACTCCAAATTATGGATGCTTAAAAGAATTTACTGAGTGCTTGGGTTTTCTGACTAATTGGGATAACTCTATGCTATAGCCATTAGGAGATTTAAATATAGCTCTTCTTGAGCAATACTCTTTATTGGATCCCCTGTTATCCTTTAAATATCTTGGTGTGCAAGTGGATAAAATTAGAAAGAATTTGTTTGCTCTAAATTACCAACCTCTGCTTGATAAAACTATTAGCTATTTAGCTAATTGGACGGCTCTTCCATTATCATTAATTGGCAGAGTTAACACTATTAAAATGGTTGTTTTATCTAAATGTTTGTATTTATTTCAATGCTTTCCCATCAAGCCACCTAAAATGCTGTAAAGCTTTAAATTCTGCAATTAGTTTTGTTTTATAGGCTACAAAGAGAGTTAAGATTAATCTTAAAACTCCAACTACTCCATGGGAGCAAACGATTAATTCTTCCTTTTCAAAGACTAGATGAATGTTGGACTTTCTTGATCAGGCTTTGTCCATTGCTCCTAAATACCTTTTATCAGCAATGCCAAATCCAAGAAGAAATTGAAAGAGGATTCTTATTAGTGTTGTTTTGCTAATAAAAACCTTACAAGAAAACTTTGTATCACACTCAGATATGTATTCAATCACACATTCATTCATTCAGCAAATATTTGCTGTGGCTCTTTTATATACACCAATATGCTAGATACTAGTATCTGTACTACCATGGAAGAATTCAAAGGTGAATAAAATGCAGCCCTTGACCTCAAGAAGTTCAAATACTGGGAGTGAAAAGAAAATATAAATAAATATAAGGTAATGTGGTAAGTGCTATACTAGAGAAATGCCCCGTATGCTGGGACAGAGCAACAGGCATTGCTAAATCTGCCAGGGGAAAGCAAAAATGGCTTCTCAGAAAAGGCGACATCTGAGCTGGATCTCACAGGATGGGATTCCTACAGCGCCCTTCCAAGATGTAAAAGTACACCTTGAGAGTTTTTTCTTCTGAATAATAAAGTAACTTGATTTGTGGGACAGTTAAAATGCTCTCCTCAGCTAAAAGGCAACCCATTTTCTCTTTAGTGAATCAGGAGAATTCCATAGACATAACATATCAGGACTTCATCAAGACATTTAACAAAGGCTTTCATGATCTCATTGAATGTCAACATGAGGACATGTGAGCAGAATGATGGCACAGGTACATCAAATTCTAGCTGGTTGTGAAATGGTTGCCAATGTGCTAGTTACTGTTTTACTGCTAATCTAGAGAAAGATCTCTCAGAAATATGCCAATGGGTTCTTCCTTTGGCTGTGTCTTATTCAAAGTTTTTAATAACTTGGATAAGGACAAGGAGAACGTGTGCAAGAGACTGGAATAAAGGATCAAAGTAGTCATATAACTAAACAGGAAAAAAATAATATCCTATCTACTTTGTCCCACTTGCTATCGTTAAAGAAGCCCTCATTTATGGCACCATGAGGCAATAAATGCTCCGGATTTGGAGTCAGAAAGTCTAAGTTCAAGTCCTAGCTTGACTAAATGTTACATATGCCATCTCAAGAAAAACCCTACACTTATGTGAGCCTCAGTTTTTCTATCCATAAATTATAAATAATAGTACAAGTTCCAGAGCTGTTGTAAGAATTGGGGATGTAGAAATAATTTGTAAATTCTATATCTTTTTTATTATTTTTTTATTGATTTCAGAGATAGAAACATCAATGATGAAAGAAAATCATTTATTGGCTGCCTCCAGTGTGGCCCCTACTGAGGACTGAGCCTGCAACCCAGCATGTGCCCTGACTGGGAATCAAACCCTGACCTCCTACTTCATAGGTCAATGCTCAACCACTGAGCCACACCGGCCAGGCTGAAAGTTATATTTTATAGTGTTTGTAATAGTAATGATGGTGATATAATAATAGCAGTAACTAAGTCTAACCTAGACTAAACTAACACTGTGACAAGGCTTTCAAAATAGCCAATATAGTCACTGGGCTGCATTACTGAAACAATGGGGTCAGAGTTGTATCCTTACTAGGCTCATTTGGAGCTAATCTGGCACCCTGGGCTTAATTCTGGTCACTGTGGGGCCCTTGTATCTAAAGCAGAGTTTGACATATAATGGGTGCCCAATAATATCTGTGGATACATTAATTTCAATGAAGATGTTGCTGCATGTCTGGATTCAGGTAATGAGAATTCTAAGAATATGAAAACCACAGATTGTTCTTAAAAGTGGAAATGTTTTGCATGAAAAAGAGATAATTTATAAGTCATCACTTGTAAAGGAATAGGTCAGGATGGGATTTGTCATACTTGAAGGACAGTTATGTGGGGACAAAGGAGCAGATCTGACACTTACTAAATACCTTCTATGGGCTACACATTTGAAATAATTATTCTGTTGCTGTGGACAGCAAACTGAGACTGGTGGTCAGAGGTTACAGGAAGTCATAATGTGGCCCAATAAATAAAATTAATATCTAAAATTATGAGCCCTCCAACAAGGGAAAGGCTGGCATTTGAATCAGAATGTTTAAGCAGATTGTTTTGAAAGCAATTTCTGACATGTAGGAGGTCAGACTAGATCACTAATTCCAAACCTGCTTTGGCATTGCCTGTGAAGCTTATTAAGAATATCTATATATGTAAAAGCCTAAGCGACCATTCAACCGTTCATCTGTTCAACCAGTAGCTATGACATGCAATGACCACCAGGGGGCAGACACTCAATGCACAGGCATGGAAATATGGAACAGACTGATGAATCTCAGAGGGAAGGGGGAGGGAGAAGGGAGGGAAGAGATTAACCAAAGATCTTATATGCATACTAGAGGCCCGGTGCATGGATTCATGCACCAGTGGGGTCCCTCAGCCTGGCCTATGGGGATCGGGCCAAATCCATGCACCGGGCCTCCAACGTCCCCCAAGGGGTCCCAGATTGCGAGAGGATGCAGGCCAGGCCAAGGGATCCCACTGATGCACAAATCTATGCACCAGGTCTCTATTAAATACATAAAGTAGAATTAGAATTTATAAGAGCATGGCGCCCACTACCCAGCCTTCTGTATTTTCAACATCCTATACAAACAATTCTGATACATAGCCAGGGCTGAGAACTACTGGACTAGGTCTGTTTCACACTTTCCTAATGATAAAAATACCACATTGTTTAAACAAGCACAGTTTCTGAGGCCCCAGCCATGGAAGTTCAAATTCAATAGGTCTGGAATAAGGACCAGGAATCACTATCATCAGGAGAGTCTGAAAAACAATGCACAAGAAGCCTCTCATACTCTTCCCAACTCCTGAGATTCTGAAGATCGAATCCAACTACAGCTGCTCATAGATTCTGAATAACAGTTTTGAAATACTTGCATTATGAAAATCAAGCCCCAAGCAAAAATATGTATGCTTCTAACTGGCCATGGTATTCTTCAGGTTGGTCTCTCTAAATAATTAAACACATGTTTTAATAAACTGACTGCCAATGAACGTGTTGACTTTTCAATTGGCCACAGTTTACCAGTTCAGCTGATTCCAGTAAATATACTAGTATGCACGCATGTATGCAAATGACAAGTGAATTGCTTTTGTCAAAGAGTTATTCAGTAAAACAGACTTGAAGCCTTGATCACTTAGGAGTGGAATGTGAGATGTTTAAAACAACATTTTATAAATATTTTCATTTAAACATACTGCATTCTTTGAAAATGTGAACATGTAAAATCACCAGTGTTTTATTCTAGACACATTCATTTTTCCCCATCTAATATTTCACTCTAAAATAGAGGTGCGAAAGTAAACAAGTGTTTGTGGGCTGATCTGCCGTCATGTTCAGCAGCTTTCATTAGTTTTTGATAGTCTGACCTAAATCAGCTATAGAATAATGTTTTAGCCTTGGCTCAGTCGGTATGGCTCAGTTGGTTGAGTGTCTTCCCATGCACCAAGAGGTCGCCAGTTCAGGCAGCCAATCAGTGTTTCTCTCTCTCTCCCTCTCCTTTCCACTCTCTCTAAATATATAAAAACGTATTTTTAAAAGAATATGTGATTTATCTCAATGATCCCAAATCTAGATCGTCTGCAAGTCCTCTCTTGTTTCTTCAGTTCCTTGCAGCTTAGAACCAAAAGCAAAGCTTTCCATGTATTTTCTAGAGAATGGCCGGGAAAAGGATGAGAAGGAAATTATTACCAAGCAGTTAAGATGGGATTTTTGCATTTAGGCTTTTCTTTCAGAGCATAGTTCCCTTTGTCCAGAAGGAGATGGCTCAGGCAGTGGCGGCTGCAGCCCCAGATCTGTTTGCATCTCTGCCTGGGTACATGATGCTCTGAGGGACTGATAGTCCTGCACACTCAGTTTATGAGATGTAGGTTAAAGATAAAGGTAAAGATGGAAGGGAGATAAGTAGGCAAGAAGAAAGGAGAGCGGGCTGAGTGTAACTACACCCTCCCTAACTCAGACAAAGACAAGTGAGCCACGCCTTTCATTTAACCCCGTGTTCTTGAAAGAGTATGTTCAGTTTTGAGATTCTTTAGCTGATAATAATAGTTTCTATTGCAATGATGGGAGGTGTATCAAAGTGAAGAAAATCAAGTCATAGTATTTGGGAACACATTGACATAAGCAAGTCAAACCCCTTGAGAGTACATTTTTCTTTATTTCTCAAAATGTGGTCTAGAATATACTAGGTCAAAGAATAAAAATTAATAGGGTAATTATTCTTACTATGAATGATGTTTTACTTTAATGACCAAAACAGATATTCTGATGTAAGGACTAATTCAGTAAGCAAATCTTTCACACAAAAGTGTGTGCTGACATATTTAAGATCTTTCTCTAAAGTTCCATCTCCTCCTCCCCCAAACTCCCACTTGGTGACAAAGTCTGCAGACTGTCTTTTAGTGCTCCTGCAAATCCCCTGGAGAACAAAGCTGGAGCATCCATGCTATTCCCCAAAGAATCTAAGCTTCCTCTACCTCACAGAATGAGAACAGGCCTATATGCAACAGATGAGGAAACAAAGCAATTTCTCCTTCTCCAAGTGGTAAAAGATGGACAAGAAAGTAAGAAAAAGGTATCAGAGGCAAGAGGGGCCCCAGCGGACAACCTCCCCATCACAATTGCTCTGGGCACCCCAGAGAGAATGGCTGGCTCCTCTACTCCACCAGCAGTGCCTCGGGATGCTGCCTGTCACACCACCTCCCTGGACAGGTTCCACCAAACTGGCAGCGTATCTTGTATTCACTTGCTGATTCATTCCAAGTCCTTCTACCCTCTTCACAATCCAGTTTAATTCAGAACACCTTTTGTTGAGCACCTACTAGGTGCCAGGCTCCCTGAGAAGGCAGGGGCACAAAAGTAAGAATTTACTCTCTGCCTCACTCAGCCTGCCTACTAAGTGGCATGCACAGGGTCACAGTTAATAGTGAAGATTCTGCAAATTATACAAATCTGTGACATTTGCCAAGGATGAAGAGATGCGAAAACAAAATTGGATTTCAGTTCGCTGGTTATCACTCGAGGGGCTTCTTTCTGGTAGATGTGCCTTATGGTAATAATAACAGTCTACATTTGTACAAAGCTCTAGAGTTTACAATGTCTTCTCATAAACATGATCTCATTGTGAAATATTGAGATTCAGCTTTTCTTTCGCAATTTACAGATGACAAAATTGAGGCTAATAAAAAGTAAGGTCATACTGTACTCAGAAGTTGTATAAAATACTACTCAACAACCAATATACACACAGAAAAAATATTAAGCTATTATGATAGTACACTCTAAGTACTTCCCAAATATAACTTAAATTACCCTACAGAATAAAGTTTGGAGAGAAGAAGGTACCAATTATTTTGTGCACATTTTACGAAGGGAAGGAAACAATTAAGCCACGGCCTTCGCACAATGCCCAGGAGATGACAATACTACTTCTCAATGTCTCATCTGGAACATTCTTCTCTGGATTGCTATGGTAAAAGCCCTGTAGATAGAGTTGAGTGTGGTTCTAGTGCCTTCAGCATCAGAACACAAATCAAAGACCCCAAGAAATTTCCTGAACTGGGCAGCTTACTGGGCAAATGATTTAATCAACTTGGATTTAAATAATGTTATCTCCAGGTGGGGGTAGAGATTAATAAGACTGTCTTTCAGGAAGGTGTGGGAGTGAGGACTTATTACTTTACAAGCACCCATCTGAGAAACGGGGCTGTCATCGCTGGATGCACCAAGCTTTGATGAGGCCTTCGGGGCTGGAGAACTAGCCCATGCACACTGACATGGGCTGGAGCTCCTCGGATGAAAGAGATCTCTATAAGCCATGTGGATGTGCATCTGATAATCTTTGACATATGTTTAATATTTGGATTTCCAAGATTACTCATGTTAATATCCGCTGCACATCTTACTTTTTTTGCCTTTTGTGCACACTGGGAGATGTGGGTTTGGACACGTTTCAAGCCAGATTTGTTCTTGTTGCTTTATTGCTGCTAACCACGGGTCACTAAAATGGGAAAATCATCTGCTTCTTTCTCTACTGAACTTTGAATTCAAAACTTACAATTCAAAGAAGAAAAAGGAGAAGACATGAGTAAATGAATAATGAATGCAGTAAAAATAAATGTGTGGTTCTGGGCCCCATTAAATTTTTCTTAAATGACAGTGTTGTTAATGCTATGAAATATTTTCTCTGATAAATGTGAGTTAGCTAATTTGCATGAATGGCTAGTCTGTCATTTTTTTATTCTGTTGAGTTATGGGTTTTTAAAAATGGCTTCTTTTCTGTGTAGCTTTTAATACATTGTTATTATATGTGATCACTGAGCTTTCTTAATGGCACATTAAAACCATGGGTTTCATCTTTTTTAAAAAAATAGAAATTAATTTGGAAAAACTAAAACTAATGAATTTATGCAATGATGAAGTTCTTCAAATAAATGTATTTATAAGGAAAAACTATTTGCACATTATTGGTTATTCCTTTTTAAAGCCAAAAAATATTTTTTTTTTTGCCAAACTCTCAATCACAGAAAACTTAAGAAATTTAAAAAGTAAGCTCTTAAGGCCTCCCTCCATGCTTAAGGTTCCATGATTTTCAAATGACTAAAAAATGTGTTCTACAAAACCTCCCTTGTGCACCTGTGCCATGATCACTGAAGAGCTAAAGAAAGGTCATTTGATTCTGAACCTTAAATTTTGCTACATTCATGCAAGTTAAATAATGTTAATGGTGCCTAGAGAGAGGTCCCGTGGCCTTCCTTTGAATAAAGCAAGACAGAATGAGTATGCCAAAGGAAGGGAGGAGGAATTCCAACCAGTGCATCATTCCCAGTGCATCGACTTTTGCTTTTTTAAGTGTTTTTAAAGTAAACTAAGTGCCTATGCCTCGAAATTGCCCAACAGCACATCAACAGCATTTGAACATTGATGAAATTGTAACCCATGCAGCAATTGCTTCGGAGTTATAAGCTTTAGAAAATGGCATTATATGACACCGGAAGTGCCATCTCAGCAATCCCCACACTGTAAAGCACTAATGAATGAGTGTTCTCTGGCTGCCTTGGCTCATAAATGACAGAATACAAAGATGAAGGAATCTGATTTAAATCCACCAGGCATAGAAAAGTGGAGGTGCGTTTGTAAGGTCAAATGGCCATGGCCCAGGGTTTTGCTTTAGCACAAAGTGAGAGACCTTAAGACTCTAGGGTGTACAGACTCAAGTTCAAATCCCCCTTGGCCACCTACCTGATCTATCTCCTCGTTCATTTCTTTCCTAGCACATTGTAAGTTCCATAGGTTAGCTATTGTTGCTAAAGTACTTATGCAATTAAGGAAATAAGACCCACTTCATGGCATTATTTTGAAGATTAGTGATAAAACATTTGTAACTCCAAATATAATACATTAGAGGCCCGGTGCATGAAATTCGTGCACTGGGGGGGGGGGTGTCCCTCAGCTCAGCCTGTACCCTCTATAATCTGGGACCCCTCAAGGGATGTCTGACTGCAATCTTGGACTGCTGGCTCCCAGCTGCTCACCTGCCTGCCTGCCTGATTGCCCCTAACCACTTCTGCCTACCAGCCTGATCAACCCCTTACCACTGCTGGCCTGATCGACATCTAACTGTTCCCCTGCCAGCTGGATCACCCCTAACTGCCCTCCCCTGCTGACCTGATTGCCCCCAACTGCCCTCCCCTGTCAGCCAATCACCCCTAACTGCCCCTCCCTTGCAGGCCTGGTCCCCCCCAATTACCCTCGCCTGCAGGCCCAGTTGCCCCCAATTGTCCTCCCCTGCCAGCCCAGTCACCCCTAACTGCCCTCCCCTGCAGGCCTGGTCACCCCCAACTGTGCTCCCTTTCAGGCCTGGTCACCCCTAACTTCCCTCCCCTGCTGGCCTGATCGCTCACAACTGCCCTCCCCTGCAGGCCATCTTGTGGCCACATGGGGGCTGCCATCTTGTGTGTTGGAGTGATGGTCAATTTGCATACTAGTTGTGACTAATTAGCATATCCAGTCGTGACTGTGAGGGTGTCATGACCAATTTGCATATTACCCTTTTGTGAGTATAGATGACATTTAGGTAGCTGCTACTCTTTCTACTATTGTGTACCACCATTAGAATAACTTTCAGTAGCATGTAAGGTACTAATTAGACCAGGGTTTGTATCTATTGAATGTAGTGGTATGTCTCCAGCCCTTAGAACAGTCTACTCAGCCCTGCTCTCCTGCTACCACTGACATAATTCAGACCATATCCAATGCTTGTTTGTTTGCTTTGTAAGTGTAAGCCTTTGATTTCAAAACACATTCAGATTCACAACTAGAGTGCCCTGTGAGTGTTGTGAATAATCGAGTTGTATGACCTAGAGTTCAAAGTAGCTGTAGGTCAAGGACAAGTTCTGGAATCAAAAGAATGAGATCAGTGTCCTGGTTTTGTGGCTCTGTGACTTAATACAATGGCTGAACCTTCCTGAGTCTCAATCTACTTACCTATGAAATGAAGAATAATGGTAGTATGTGGCTTACCAAGTTCAGTTGTATTGTTTTGAGGACCAAATGGAATAATATATATAACATCAGACAATGTTTAGTGTTCTACAAGTATTATTTATAATAACTATTACTTATCATCATCCACTACCATCATTGAATGCCGTATTGTTCTCTGGACAAAAGGAACTGTATAGACCGGGAGACAGCAAACTGTAGCCTGCAGGCCAAATCCAGGCTGTGAGCTAAAAATGGGTTTTACATTTTTAGATGTTTGAAAAAAATCAAAGCAAGAATTAGATTTCCTGACACAACTGAAGAGACTACAATATTTACTGTCTGGATCTTTACAGAAGTTTGCCAACCCCTAACTCTAAGAGTTTATGTTAATAATATTTTTAGTTTCCTTCAGGATTAAGCTTTAAGGCAGGTAGAACCTATGCACTACACAATTAATGCCAGGATTAGAAGCAGCTCAGGTAGAAAGACAAGCACCTTCTTAAAAGAAGGCCCTGGGTGTGCCTCACTGGTCTCATGAACACCCACAAGTCCTGGGCTGAAAGCTGCCTATTCTCACCTGTTTGCCTCTCCAAACCAGATTAGCCTATAATCTTTATAACCAAGGTCAGCGTTTCTCTTGTTCACCTCTTTATTCTTGGCACTTATCACATAGCAGAGGTTTCCTAAGTTTTTGTCAAATAATGAGAGAGTGAATGAATTAATGAATGACTGAATTTAAATATTCATTCATCCTCTCTTCAAGGACTGGCTCCAGCTCTTGCTCTTCCATGAAACCTTCAGAAATCACTTCAACCCAAAGATCTCTCTCGTGTCTTGGAGTCTCATGTTGTCGTTGACCCAAGGGAGATAGTGCAGGATTTATGGATACTCTTGAACCATTGCCCATACTCTTTGTTAACCATTGTCCAATTGACTTATTTGTTATGTATTTATACTTTGGTTCTTCCAATTAGATGATAAAACTGAGTGTCAGATCCAGCATGGTTCCCAGCCTTCACATCTGGCTTCATCCCCAGGAGGCGAAAACATATTAAGGCCACTCTAACCCTAGCATCTATGATTCAACATGGAGATTTTCTCACTGCTCGTCTGCCCTGACCTGAGTTCTGGCTTGCTGCCTGAACCCTAGGCCGCACCATGACCTAGTTGTGGTCATTGGAGGCAAGGTTTTGCTCTTGTCTGGCCCCTCCATAAGGAGTGGAGTTCCATCTCTCATCTCTGGCCTGGTTCTTGAGGATGCAGGATCTGCACCCACTGCACCCACATCAGTGTTTGCTCAGTCAGTCTCCTGCCTACTCGATCTTCCAGGAATGGGTTCTCGTCCTCTCACTGTTGGACCATTCATCTTGGGCCACATTTATAACTTTTTGCCAGTACTCTAACCTCCAGGATATTATGCTTTATCCACTCTCTTCTGGCCTACCCCAGCCTGTGGTAAGCTATCAGGCCAAATTAGGCCAAGGTCTGAGATCTGAGATTTGGAAGAGAGTCTGTGATTAATACTTCTTTTTACCTATAATATGCCTAAATGATGCACATAGAAGATCAACAAAGATTCATTAACTGGTCCAGCATAAAAAATAATAATAGCAAGAGATGGTTACTCATAAGGTGTCGCATATCTAAGTTTCTTATGTTTTAAACTCCCATCAGACACAATATCTCCTTTATGTAACAAATATTTTATAATCTATCCCTTTGCTATCCTGAAATGAAATTCATTATCTCCACTGAGAACTATTGGTCTAACCACCTATACAGAACTGTCCCGAACACAGATCCCCTCTCAGGAAGAATACCCCTTCTGACCTTGAAATCCCCAAGTAAAGGGTTTGACTAAGTGCCTGTCTTGAAGATGTTGGCAGACCCAAGATTCAAGGGCCAAGGTTGTTGAATGCAGCCAAAGACCTCAGCACTACCCAATCTCAAGCCTATGATGTACGAGGTTACAAGAATAGAAGATTTAGTTGCACCGCAGAAATACCGAGAGTTCCCTCTAGCCAATTAATTAAATTAAAAGACAAAACCATCAGCATTTCCTTACTCGTTTTCTCTCTGCATCATATACTCAATGTGCTCTTTAAAACCATTGAATTTAAGGATAGACAGTAAATCTGTCCCTCCGCATGCAGCAAGCAAACACATCTCTAACAGTTCCATTTCTGGTCTTTCCTTTCGATCCCTCTGCTATTCCTCCTAACACACGTGAAAAAAAGGCCCTCTTTCCTTAACTTTAAGTTGCCGGGTCCTACCTCCCAACTGGCCTTCCTGTTGCAGTCTCTCCCAACTCTAACCCTTGCTGCATTTCTGCATAATGTACCTAAGCCCAGACTCATTTCCAATCTGGTTCATTCTGGGAAGGAACACCCTGAATGGTCATCCCACCAGCGTGACTTCAGTTGCTACCTGGCATCTCCATATGTACTCCTCTCCCTTCTGCTCTTCAACAGTCACCTTCTGTTTCCATAGAGTGCGACCTCAGTTTTAGAGGCTTTGTAATCCATCCTCAGGGCTTTTCTCTTGCCATCTACCTGGAATGACTGTTCTCCTGCCTTTCACCTATTCAATTCTAACAGCCCTTCAAAACAGCTTAAACATCACTTCCTCCAAGAAACCTTTCTAAATATTTTTTCCCTCTGAGTTCTTGCACCGTTTTTATAGTGAGTCTCTTTTGCTTAAAGACAAAGTTACTCTAGGGATTCTTTGGTGTCCCCAGTGGCACTTAGGAACTTGTCATAATAGCATAATTGTCTAACACATTCTTGTGGTTTTATGAACTCAAAAGAAAGGAAAGTGATAGACTGATCCCATATTTAAAATATTTGGGAAGGACAGCCTTAGTCTCTCCTTCAAAATCACGTCCTTTCTCCTCCACTAAAGTAAGTAACCCGTCAGGCTACTGTCAGGTAACTCTGTCAGGTAACCAGCTGGCCCACAGGACACACTTCCCTCTTTCAGCTGCAACATTCGTGCACTGCAAGTAGAGGTAGGGCCTCATGGTGGCTCTGAAAACATGAACTAAGACAATAATAAATTAACACAATAGTCAACTAATAGCACCGTGAGGCTTTCATGTAGGAATTGCAATGTGAACACTGAGATTTTCATTTCATGGTTGGAAAATACACGAGTTGACCCAAATACTAATTTCTGCATGTCTGTCATTTACATATCATGGGTCAGTAATCATTTCTTGCCTAAATGGCTTTCCAAATGAAAAGCTGTAATATTGTAATGGTTTATCATATTTACAAACATCACATTGTGCTACCTCCCCCCTCCTTGGTGCTTTGGATTCGCAAACAAGCAGATCCCATTCTCTGAGAAAGCAGGAGCGGTGCCTGAGCAGAGCGGGCAGGTTCCCCCAGGACAGGTGCATTTGTTTTTCCCTTCCTAATGGTCACAAGTCCAGGAACCTATACTCTAGGCACCTCACTTCTCCCGAAGGGGCCAGGGATGGGCTCTGCCTGTGTTTCGGTGATGGTTTCCCTGTCTGGGGCTGGAAAATCTAGCTGCTTTGAAAATGTCTTCTTGGGAGGTTGGAACTGCTGAGAGAGCCCAATGTGATGTTTGGGAGGGGTAATGCAACCTGATGTTTTTATTACAGTTCAGAACAGCACCAAGTGAAATGTCTAAAGTGGTTTTCCCCTCATCTTAATGCTGCGATAATACAAATCAGCACAGGAGTTAACTGGTCTTTCATTTAAGCCCCACCCTGTGGCTGAATTTCACAGTGTCTTGAGTTACCTTCTCCATTGGTATCTTGCTTTTATCATCGGGCAATAGGTCTCTTAGAAATCTGGATTTTTAAAGATGAATAGAGTTACAGCCAGAGGATAGAAGAGAAGCTGGTAGAACAATGACACCCTGCCCTAGCCGGTTTGACTCAGTGGATAGAGCGTTGGCCTGAGGACTGAAGGGTCCCAGGTTTGATTCCAGACAAGGGCACATGTCCGGGTTGTGGGCTCCATCCCCAGTGGGTGGTGTGCAAAAGGCAGCTGATCAATGATTCTCTCTCATCTTTGATGTTTCTATCTCTCTCTCTCCCTTCCTCTCTGAAATCAATTTAAAAAAATAATAAGTTTCTAAAAAAACACGACTGGCTTTCCACATCGGCCTTGCTCTGTGGTTATAACTTGGGGGTGACTGTCAGCAGCAAGCATTTGTGGGGACAGCCACCCCTTCTTCATTCATGCACATGCACATGCACATCTCAGCCCAAGGTGCTCTCTAACTGACACCTCCCTTGTCGGGCTTCTGTTGCTCCTACTTTGGCGCAGGCACTTAAAAGGAAACTAAAAAAAAAAAGTGTTGAGGTCATTTGTTAGACTCTCCTGTGAATTTGGTTTCAGAACTAGAAAGCGGTGCAGTAGTTGTGTGATTTATGAAATCCCTCCCACTGCCGCTTTTCCTTATTTTTAGGGTGATGTACAGGAAGTGAGCTCCCTAAGACCTGACTGGTCGCATTTCACACCATGGCCTGTGAGTCCTGGAATGGAGGGCATAAAAACAATCATGTGGACAGAGAGCTGGTGGGGAGGGATTTAGCTGTTAATGGAAATTTCTCCTTCAGACCCTCTGGAAAAAAAAATGTTACCTTTTAGAAGATGGATCTCCCTTTATTTTTTTTCTCCCTGGCCTCAGTGTCTTACTAGTAAAAAGGTTAAGGCTGTGTGTGTGTGTGTGTGTGTGTGTGTGTGTTTGCAGGGAACTGGCAGAAAGGGAAGGGAGTGGAAAATGATTGTTATCATCGCGAAGTCCTTCTCCTCCAGCCGGCTGCAGCTCTGTTTATGAAATGCCATAACAAAAGTGAGCTCACGCCTGTGTGCTCCTATCGTGCAAGGTTCCTGGGTGCCAGATGGGTACTTTGTGACTATGTGAGCGTGGATTATTTCATTTCCTACATCTGGGACTCCAAATGGCTGCCCAGAACACCACAGGAGGGAGGCACGCCTTCTCAGCTGGGGAACCTACCTTCACCGGAGACCCCAGGGAGCAGAGGGGACAAGGCCAGCAGGTCCAAGCAAAACCTGAAAGTTCACACACACCAGGGCCATGGGGGACACTTTTACAACCCAGCACAAGGTAGAGATAAACAATAACCAATGACCTACGTCAGATGCAGTTTAAAAAAGGACGAAGGAAAGAACAAATGCAAACACACCATAAGCATTTTTGTGTCTGGCCCAGGAAGGTGTTTAGGAAACAGCATTTTGCATTTCAGTTTTGAAATTCTGTTGTGACCTTTTAGTCACAGACTTCTCGATATTGACAGTGGTAGAGAGAAGTGAACAAAAATGGTCTGAGGCATGCCGGCATATACCACAGCCTGTTGGCCTATCACTTTATTTCGATTAATGGGATGGGGTGTACTAGCGTGAAATAGTAGCAAGGATGTTTACTTTTCCCCAGTCCTGTACCAAAATTGCGTGTACAGAGAAGCAGCACATTTACCTGCTGTTCAGCTGAATCCAACAGACAGCAGCCATCCAAAACGCAGGTTCCTCCCATTTTTAGGTTTGTTCTCAAAAATCCTCACCATCCCCTCCATCCCTCCCCACTCAAACATAGTTATCCAAATCGCTCAATTAGTCCTGCAGGGAAAAAAAAGTTTATTATTATAAGAATATGTGACTTAATGTTTAAAAAAAATTCTGACAGTTGACTTAACTGTTTTGCATAAGATATTTACAAACCACAGCAGATTAAAGGGGGGTTTTATGCATTTTCACATCCTGCTTGTTTAAAGCTGCAATTTTCTGCAAGGACAACAGAGAAAAAAATACATGCTTTACACTGCTTATATTAATTACATTTTTTCATTACCCGTCATGTTTTCTGTAGGCTTGTGTATTATTACTGCAAAATGTAATGAAATAGAAAAGGAAAAAAAGAATGGACTTCTGGGAAATTTTCCAATTCTTGAAATGCAATGTTAATTGAGAGCTATTTTTAGGGCTGCACAGATAGTGCAGGACCCAGTGCCATGAGTACAAATGGGTCCAGCCCAGGTGCGGCTTCCCTGGTGACAGCCCGAGGCTTTGCTGCTGGGGAGCTTGAAAATCTCGTCTCGCTTGGTGCCAGGTCTACTGAAGGGCATGGAAGGATTCCTACAGAAGAGCTACCCACACAGCTAATAAAAGAAAAGTGAGGAGAGATGAAGGTGGAGCCCTATAGAGTTCAGACCATAGTGATGTTTGGTAGCAGTTCCCAACCTGATCTCCAACCTCCACTCCATCAGAGTGAAAAAACTAATCAGTATTTAGAAAAATGGTGACATATAATGAAATGCTTTCCAAGGGCCTTAAAATGAAGAATCCCAGAAGTACCGATAAGCTGGTAAGAAACAAGACTCTTTAACAGGGACCTTCCTTCTCCTGCTGGAACATTACAAGTTCTTAGTCTTGGGTATGTCCTGCCAAGAACTTGAGGGGACTTGTGTGAGAATCAGGAACTTGATGAATTAGAGAAATAGTGTTCCTTTTATTACCAAGCTAAATGGACCCTAGAAGTAACTTCCCATTTGATTGATGTAAATAGGTGACTCTCAGACGCATTGATGACCTTCTGCATTACTTCTGAGCCCCGGAATCCCATTTTCTGATGTAGTGTTGGAACCAACCTTGCAAATGATGGAATATACATAGTAACACTTCCCTTCTTAATCATTTTCTTCTCCAGTTTAGCCTCTTTGGCCTACTGTGGTTGCTTTCATTCGAACAGGGTTATGTCTCTATTTCTCTTTTAAGCAACTTTAAACAATAACTACCCACTCCCTGCTATGAATGATATTTAGTTCCATTACATCTCCACTTTCCACTTTATCTATCACTCTCTTCCCAATAGCTAATACTTATACCGTAGGTTCTCATATCGATTACATTTGTAGTGTTAAATAAGATAACCAATGTCTATTTCTCACTTCAGCAACTTTATATATATTTGATAAGGATATTACTGGCCCTGTCTTTCATATATATATATATATATATATTATTGATTTTACTCCTGCACACCCCCTACTGGGGATATGCCCACAACCAAGGTACATGCCCTTGACTGGAATCGAACCTGGGACCCTTCAGTCCGCAGGCCGAAGCTCTATCCACTGAGCCAAACCGGTTAGGGCGTGGCCCTGTCTTTCAATCTTTCTCCACACCTCTCGCCCCATTCCACACCCCAGTATCTGTCAACTCTACTTGAACATGTACACTGTCAAAATTGGTAACATTTATGTTCTTTTCTGTAATTATAATTAAGTCTTATGTGAGTTTGTCTAAGTGTTGACTCTAACAATTAATAACATAACTTATAATAAGGGTTTATCTATATATATAAAAGGCTAAGCGACCATCCAACCAGCCAACCAGCTGACCGGCCAGTAGGTATGACACTCACTGACCACTAGGGGGCAGACATCAATGCAGGAGCTGCCATGCTGTGGCAACTTGGCAGCAGCGGTTCTCGGGTGACACTCCCTGAAACCAGAAACAAGGGAGCCCAATTCTTTGCAGACCCGTGATTCCACCTTTGACCTTGGGCTATGTTGTTGCTGGGGCACTGTTGGCCCTGGATCTGGCTTACTGCACACTTGCATTTGCGTTCCATTCCCTGTATGACGGCAACTTTGTAGAGTGCCCTCTTGTACTCAGGGACCCCTTGGGGGATGTCAGAGAGCCAGTTTCAGCCCAATCCCTGCAGGCCAGGCCAGGGGACCCCCACCTGCCAGAGGGACCTCTCTTACTCTGCAGACGCCCTTCAAGCTGTGGCACCTCCCCAGGTGTGGGTGGCCAGGGAGGGCCCCACAGGAGGTTGGTTCTAGGGCATGTCCGGCCTGTCTTGCCCAGTCCCGCTCTGCTGGCCACTTTCTAATCAATTTTCTTTCAATGTGCACGAATCCATGCACTGGGCCACTAGAATTATTATCCTATCTAATAAGAGACAAACATGGTAATTGACCATACCTTCGCTACACCTCCCATTGGCTAATCAGCACAATATGCAAATTAACTGCCAACAAAGATGGCAGCTAATTTGCATACTGTAGGCAGGGCTGGACAGCGCCATCCCGCCTGCCCTGCTGCCATCTGGGCCTGCTATTTGTGACCCGGGGTGGTGGGGCAGGACAGTGCCATCCCGCCTGCCCTGCTGCCTTCCAGGCCTGCTATCTGCGACCCTGGATGGCGGGCATCTGTGTGCGACCTGACCAGGGGCAGCTGGGCAGTGCAGCAGCAATCAGCCAGCCCGTCCGGGCATTCCGTATGCGACCCGACCCGGGGCGGCATCCCAACTCCCGGATCAGCCCTGCCGTGTGAGTGACCCGAGAGGCGGGGCAGGCACCGAGGGATCAAGCCTACCATCTGCCACCCAGGGAGCAGGCCTAAGCCAGCAGGTGGTTATCTCCCGAGGGGTCCCAGACTGTGAGAGGGCACAAGTGGGGCGGAGGGACACTCCCCCCCCCCGACACCCTCCCTCCCCCGCCACTGCACAAATTTTTGTGCACTGGGCCTCTAGTAATTCTATAAATATAGGTGTGAGGAAAAGTAGGTTTACAGTTGTTCAAATGGAAAAAGACACACAGGTTATGATTATGAATAATAACTTTATTAATTCAAAAGAATGTTACAATGTAACTGCAAACCTACTTTTGCCACCACTGTACTTTCACTTGTGGACCAGTCTCTTTCTTGAGACATCCACCCAGTTCTCTCTGAATTTCTGCTCCCATCCAGACAGCTCTGGAGCCCAGCTGTCACCAAGGGCCTTCCCCGCAGCCCTTGTAGGGTAGAGCCATTATTTTCTGGATCTCATGCCTTCATCCTTCATGATGTTTTCCATTTTGCTGGAATTCACTCTCAGTTACATTCTTTGGAAATAGAAACTATAATTTCCTATCTTTTGATATATTTTTCCCTCTCTACTTGATTGGTGGTTTGGCTGGGCACAGAATTCTATGGTCAAAATCATTTTCCCTCAGAAATGTGAAGATATTATTCCATTTTCTTTTAGAATCCAATGTTGTGGATAAGAAGTCAAAAGCCATTCTAATTCTCATTCTCCAAAAGGTAACCTGTCTTTTCCTGCATTGACTCTCTTAGGGGTTTCTCTTTTTTTCTTGGTGCTCTGAAGTTTCATAGGGATGTGTCTAAGTATGAACAAAAACTGGTTTTAAGGCATTTTAATAGAAAGATCTATTTCTTTGTGTCTTCCCTGATAGGAGTTAAGAAGCAAAAGCCATGCCGAAACCGGTTTGGCTCAGTGGATAGAGCGTCGGCCTGCGGACTGGAAGGTCCCAGGTTCGATTCCGGTCAAGGGCATGTACCTGGGTTGCGGGCACATCCCGGTGGGAGATGTGCAGGAGGCAGCTGATCGATGTTTCTCTCTCATCGATGTTTCTAACTCTCTATCCCTCTCCCTTCCTCTCTGTAAAAAATCAGTAAAATTTATAAAAAAAAAAAAAAAGAAGCAAAAGCCACGTTTTGGTTTCTGAAATTCAGATTTATACCAGGGAAGAAATAAATTATAAATGCATACTAACATAATTTTATTTTACCTGAAAAATTGAATTTAAAGAATGAAGTTCAAATATAGATAACCAACTTAATAAACATATCCTCAAGTTAATAAATGTGTGTGAAATCACTAATTTTAGGGTTTTTTTACTAAAGCCCTCAAAGGCTATAAAGTGGAAGTTACTCATCCTCATTTCATGAGGTAGAAGAGGTAGAAAAGGAAATGCCTAAATTTTTGACATTTTGGGGAGTTTACCCAAAACACACAAAAAAATTTAACTGCATTTTAAGAGAAAGGCTAATATAATCAAGAGAGTTTAAGGAAGAAGGAATACAAAACAAAGCATTTTTCTTGGATAGGTTTTGAATAAATACCTCATCTTATAGCAAATGGAACTGGGTTTAGGACATACAGATCTGGAAGGGAATTCTGGCTCTGCCATTTTCTAATTATGTTAGTCTTTGGGAAAATTACTTAAACTCAGTAAATGTTAGTATCCTTTCTCATTTACCCCTAATTTTGTTGCTTTAACATTGAGGCTTGGGGAGTGAAAAATGTTCATTATGCAGTATGCTGTGACGAGGTAGAAAGGATGGGTTTGTAAATGTAACAAAATGTTAACGTGGAAGTTTTAACTGATGCACCAAAATACAATTGATGCTGTATTTCAAAGTTCCAAAAAGAGATTTGGTAATCCTGGAAATCTATTATTCATGCTGAAGATATATAAGCACCTGAGAGTGGAAATAAAGAATTTTGTGAGGAGAAGCTTGGAGATACTGGACTTCCCATCTCCTAAGGAAGGTCAGTGAAGCTCTGGAGGCCTTAATGTGTACCTCCTGCAGTTAGTGAACAAGTGACCAGGGCCTAAGTTATATCTGAAGACGTTAACATGGAAGCAAAGTAATAGACTACACTTAAGACATGACTACTCACCAAGGTTTGTGATCACTAAGAACTTGATGTAGAAAGCTCAAGGTCATTTAAGAAGGGATCTGACTAAGGGATGCTTGATAGATTAAGGACACACATAAGAATTGTCTCCTAATTTAAACACAACTATCTTAAACTGTACCATGTTTATTTGCACAATTCCCTTTTTCAGTATATATTTCTCTACTTCCCAGTGTTAACATTGTATTCTACATTCACAATACATCTGCAACAGTTCTAAGTTATGATCTAATTAAAAATAGTAGCTAACATTTAATGAATACTTTCTATGTGCCAAGCACAGTTTTAAGTGCTTCATACCTATTAACTCACAACAGGTGTGGGAAGTAGACATTTTTATGCCATCCCCACGATAAAACTGAGACACATAGAGGGTAACGTGCTCACAGATTCATAGCTAGGAAGTGGCAGAGCTGTGGTGCAAGCCAGATGGTCCAGCTCTCAGGCCTGAACTCTTACCCATTACAACACTGTCTCTCTAAAGGCTGTGCAAGAGCAATTCCAAAGAAATGTTCCTTCCTTCTATTTTCAGCAAATCTGGCCATTTTTAATTGTTCCAACTAATCTTTTCAAGACTTCAGAAGAGTTTGTGCTGATTTGGAGAGTTCCTACAAAAGAAATAAAAAGCAATTTTCAAAACTCATAGAATTACTTTTCAAAATTAAGTTTGTGTAGGAATATAATAGAGAAGGAAATAAACAAGTAAATACAGTACTTGGTGTCTGAAACTGGCCATTCATCAAAATGAGTCAACACCATCCAGCGTAAGTTGAATGAGTTCAATATTTTCAGGACTAGCAGAACTTCTTGTGGCCTGTATAATTGAGCAGAACTTCGTGGTTAAGATGAGCCTGGGGCTGGACCCCAGCTCTCAAGGCTAAATTTCTTCATTCTATAGTTCTTCTAGGTCATTGTCAAAACCACTGGTAATTTTACACTGCAGTGATCTGTGCCTTTTCCTGGCCTGAGGATAAATAGAAAACTTAACAATTCTGAGAGCTGTTGACACCATGTACTCAGAAACACAATCAGAAAATGTTCAGGGAAACCCTTGAAGGATGTGAATGAAGGATGTGGACCTTCACACATGGAAACTCCCCATGCGATGCCAGCTTTGCTCCCCAGCTCTGTAGCCAAAACAATGAGCAGGGCAGAGAGGGTGCAGGGGCACATGCCTGAGGCTTTAATAAAATACAGTAAAGGATGAGCACTCTTAACACAGCTTTGAGTGACCATTTGCTGGTAACCATTTGCTCAAGAAAAGGGGCTACAAAGACACCCAGGATGCCTCTGGGAGAAAATCCAGTTTCTCCTCAACCACTGTCAAATGTAGTTGACTGCTCTCCTGTTTGCCAAACACACCCTGATATTTTTAAAATCATTTCCTCCTTGAGTATGTAGCCCGCCCAATCTAAGCCCACTGGAAATGCATTTTCTGAACCCTACAACTGAATACTTGGTCTGACAACAGGCCAATATGTTTGAACTGAGAACAATTAAGGTACCTTATGATCTCTGTCAGTAGGAGCAATATAGAAAACTTAAGAAGAGGGAAGGAGTGTCTGGAAGTAGAGAGAACGTGAGCTCTAAATCGTTGCTTTGGAACATGCACTAGACCAGTGATTTCAGCTGGTGTGCCATGCACACTGGTGTGCTGCACGAATTTTTGAAGCATGCCACACCTGAATATTTAGTCAAGAGCCCTAGCCTCTTTTGCCTTACATTGACAAATTTTAAAAATGGCAACAACCAACACAATAATAGCCATCCAGTGTGAGTGAATCAAAATGTACCTATTTTTTTTTTCCATCAGATTGGCAAAAAACATATATTTTTGGTATGCCGTAGAATTTTAGTAATTAGTTTATGCGTGCTATGGTATCAAAAAGGTTGAAAATCACTGCCCTAGACAGACACGTGAGGGCTCAGATCTAAATGCCACTCCAGACCTGGGTCCTGTTCAAACAGTCTAAGCAATTTCCCCAAGTCTTCTTCTCTGCATATGATGAAAGATGTTTTTTAGTTTTTCTTCTCACACATATAAGAGTCTCACAATGTTTCCTTTCTTATTTGCCAGGGATCGATACGGACAGCTTCGTTTTCGATGTAATTGCTATTCACTCAATATAAATGGCTTTCATTCTTTCATTCACTTACTTACTCAATATTATATACCAAGCGCTGATCTAGGGACAGGAGATTCACAGGTAATTAAGCCATTGTCCTACTCGGTGGAGACTGAGGGATGTTTAACGTGCCATATGTGAAGGCAATAACAGAAGTTATGTACATGATGATGTAGTGACTGCAGAAAGGACAGGGTGATTAAATAGAGGGAACAGGACTCAGGACCCAAAGTATTCTGGTAAATAATGACCTAGAGAGAAGGACAGGAAGGATCCAGGGATTTCCCCTCATTAAAATAAGGGTCTAGGACTTGGTGCATCCCAGTCTGAGCCCTCATCCTGCATTGACATGGGTTTTAGAGGCTTTCCTCCAAGTCCTTAGATTCAGATGCTGTGTGAGTCTCAGAAACAGGAACAGGGGCTGTTTAAGCTATTTTGCAGAAATGAATAAATCAACAATGGGACTATGAGCAATGTCCTATGACAAGTCCTTGGCCCAAATGCAAGGGAACACCTTGCTCAAGCTGAGAACAATTCACCTGCCTAGGGGTCCATCCTGGAGGCGAGACGCTCTGAGGGAGCACGGCTGGGCTTGGTGGTGGGTGTGCTGCACTCTGCTCCACAGCAGGTAGGGCCACGGAGAGGGTTCTCTGCAGCAGCTGAGACAGGATGATTAAGAGGCAGCACAAGTTGCATGGATCCTGTCCTAGCATTATGCTTTCTGAAGATAATGACGATGAACGGGAATGACAAATGAGCTACGATATTATTATAAAAACCCTCCTGTCTTCTCTTGCCTTCTTTTCTTTTCCTATTCTCTTTCCTGTCTCCAAATCCATTTCTCCAACTCGCTGATGATTCAAACCCTTTTCCTATAAAGACAACTTAAACATGTCGCCCACATCAGCTCCTGAGCCACTGAAGTCTGTCTCCCTTGCTAACGATGACGAGGACACCGATGTCAGCTGACACAGGCCATTTTTGCCTGGAGTATTTGATGGTTCTGTGTTTTGTTCTGATGATGGTTCGCTCTTTTGGTTCATTGGTGTTGGAAATAAATCACATCTAACCTCTTTTGTACTAAAATTAACTGTCTCCTTAGACTGATTATCTTGCCCTTGGTCTCTGCGGAGTTGCCCCCACAGGACCTCCAATGTGCCTGGCAGCCCGAGTGGTTTGCTAAAGTTACATGTGAGAGAAGTGAGGCTGGCTTTCCCAGGCCCCAGGCAAGAGGGCGTGGCTTCTCCTAAAAACAGCAGAAATGCTTTAACAGGGAAAGAAAGAAACAGAACCCCTCTTGAGTATGTAGCGAATGCTTTAAAGGGATTGGAAACTAGAGCATTTTGAACATGTCCACCTGTCTGATTACCAAGAGGGTTTAGTTTTCTCAACAATATGTTACCATTCCATTTGGAAGGCGTCAGAAATATTTTTTCTGCTAAATTTATTCTCCTTTAAGAAGAAAGAGCAACAAGACTAAGGAGAAAAAATAAATCTTATAATTTTAAACCTAGTAAACAGATAGAAGGCTTTGCCACAATTTAAAATATAGGCAAAGGTTCTTTCTCAGAGGGTAGGGAAGGTGGTCCACAAAGAGAGAAAAAATAGTTTGATGACCTGGACAAGATTCAAGGAAATGGGACAGGGGTAGTGTCAAGTGATGGGTAACTGGTCTATCCCTAATTTCAAGTGCTGACTCCAAACTAAACCAATGCGCACTGCTTACCTCTTGCTGTTACCCATCCTTGCAGAGACAATGATGAACACATACTGGCCTGAATTTTTTTTTTCCCCAAGAAAACAATTTGACTTCCCCTGGTTCATTTTCTAGCTCTTTCTGCACTTCCCTGATTCTGCAAGTGGACTCTCAAATTGAACTCAATATAATCAAAATCCAAAAACCATTAAAAAATTGTAAAAATTGCCCTAACCAGTTTGGCTCAGTGGATAGAGCGTCAGCCTGCAGACTCAAGGGTCCCAGGATTGATTCTGGTCAAGGGCATGTACCTTGGTTGCGGGCACATCCCCAGTAGGGAGTGTGCAGGAGGCAGCTGATAGATGTTTCTCTCTCATCAATGCTTCTAACTCTCTATCCCTCTCCCTTCCTCTCTGTAAAAAATCAATAAAATATTTTTTTTAAAAAAATAAAAAATTGTAGAACTTGTTTTTCTTTCTGATTTCCTGATTCCTATTAACAGAAGCACCATTCTGCTACACATACATGCTTAAGACCTGAGCAACAAATACTACCCCTACCACCCTGCACAGCACTCTGATTCAGTAGCCTTCACCACGACTCTCCCATGCCGGAAACACCTTCTATGCCTCTTCTTTATCGACAATATCCCATGCTCCTTTAAGATTCCACAGTATAACCAATCGTTAAAGGGCCACTATCCAAAACCCGCCTCTCACTCCTGATGGAAGCCTCAGCTACAGCCATGCCTGTCTTCCAAAGGCATGTAGCTCATTTCTACCTCCAAGTCTTTGTTCATACCACACCCTCCACCTTGAATGCATCTTTCTCTCCATGTATTTAGACCCTTCCCATATATCAGAGTTTAGCTCAAGACTCATCTCATCTGTGAAGTTTTAGGGGCCACCCAAGTGCCTGGTAGTCTCTCCCTTCTCCACTGAGCCTATATGGCAACTGAAGTCTGCACTTCATTTGTCACTTATCATTTATCACCTATCATTTATCATTGATTCTCTTGTATTATCATTAATCCAGCAAACATTTTGAGTAGCTCCTATCTCCCCTATGGCAGGCTCTGTGATATTTGCTAATTATAAAAGGTTAATAAGAGGCAAGAAATATGGAGGAGAATGGAAGTTGAGCAGAACAAGCAAGTCCAAGAAGAAATCTGTAAATAAAAGATATGTGAAGATGTACAACACCGTAGGAAAAGGGACCAGCTATTTAGTTGTTTTCTCTCAGCTCCAAACTCACTTTTGTATTTTCCATTTCGCGATGCTGGGCTGGGACTTTGCAAACATCATGTTTGCGTTGCCAGTTAACTTCCTATAAAGGCCTGTTAATAGGAAATGTTAGAGGAAGACAGAGGCTGGAGGAGGAAATCGGGGCTTGTTCCTTCCTATCTGCTACCTGCTGCTTCCTGTGGGTTTCCTGTCTGTTTGGGGTTCCCAGGTGCATCACCCCACCAACAGTTAGTTCTCTGGCTCATCAGTGGTAGAGCCTCCTGGGAGCAGCAGCTGAATCCAATGGGAAGCTTTTCCAAATCATAGAACCAGCCTCTCTATGCCTGCCCTGGTCAAGGGCAGGTGTTGAAGGCAACCAATTGATGTATTTCTCTCTGTGTTTCTACCGCTTTCTTCCACTTAAAAAATTCAGAGGGGAAAACAAATCCTGGGGTGAGGATTAACAATAAATAAATAAATAAATAAATAAATAAATAAATAAATAAATAGAATTTAAAAAATGCAAGACCCTATAATAGTTTATATGAGACACACTTTAAATGTAATGACACACATAGATTGAAAACAAATAGGTAAAAATGTATAATAAGCAGTAAGCATAGAAAGGTTGGAGGGCCAAATCAATGATGGCGAACCTTTTGAGCTCAGTGTGTCAGCATTTTGAAAAACCCTAATTTAACTCTGATGCCGTGTCACATATAGAAATTTTTTGATGTTTGCAACCATAGTAAAACAAAGATTTATATTTTTGATATTTATTTTATATATTTAAATGCCATTTAACAAAGAAAAATCAACCAAAAAAATGAGTTCGTGTGTCATCTCTGACACGCGTGTCATAGGTTCGCCATCACTGGACTATATTAATAACAGATAAAATAAACTTCAATGCACAGAGTATATCAAAGATAAACATGGACATTTTATAATGATTAAAGAGTAAATTGATCAAAAAGACATAACAATCATAAATTTGTATGTGTATAATAACAAAGTTTCAAAATATGAAGAAAAAATTGACAGAATTAAAGGGATAATTATACAAATCACAATCATAATAGCAAATTCAAATACCACTCTCTTAACAATTCAAAGAACCATTAGAAAAAGATCACTCCAGGCATTTTTTGAGATAGTGCAGGTTCAGATAGTGCAGGCACAGTAAAGTAAATATCACAATAAAGCAAGTCATGTGAATTTTTTGGTTTCTTAGAGCATATGAAAATTATGTTTGCCCTAGCCAGTGTGGCTCAGTTGGTTGAGTGTCATCCCTGCACCAAAAGGTCACTGGTTCAAGCCCCAGTCTGAGTGCATACCCTCGTTGCAGATTCCATTCCCAGTCAGCCAATTGATGTTTCTCTCTTTCTCCTCCCACTCCTTTCCTCTCTAAAATTAATAAAAACATATTTTTTAAAAAAGTTATGTTTATACTCTACTGTAGTCTCTTAAGTGTGCAATAGCATTACACCTTATGTCTAAAAAAAATATGCATACCTTAATTTGAAAATACTTTATTGCCAAAACATTCTACAGGTCACTGGTCACAGAACACCATAACAAATACAATAAGAATGAACAAGTTTGAAATATTGCAAGAATTACCAAAGTGTGATACAGAAACAAATGAGAAAATGCTGCTTGGCACCAGTAGACTTGCTAAGGGCTGCCACAAAGCTTCAATTTGTAAAAAAATGCAATATTTGTGAAGAACAATAAAGCAAAGTGTAAGAAAGCAAGGTATGCTTGTACATACAAAGAAGATTTGATAACACTATGAAGATTAGTTAATTGATATGTATAAATATTTATACAATTCATCATCCATTAACTTCAAGTGTGATTATACATTCACCAAGATAGTACATATGTTAGACCATAAAGTAAGTTCAAAAAATTTAAAACCATGATAATAGCAAAGGATTAAACAAACAACTTGTAGTTTGAACTGACAACACTACTAACACCAACATTACCAACCAATCATCCCCCCAAAAAAATTTACACCAAACTTCTGTTCTTATGACAGTTCAGAATACTTGGGATCTAGTGGAATGTAGGATTAAGGAGCAGGTCACAGAACTTTCCCAGATAGGGAAAAGCAGGCTCCTTATAAAGAAACCAACCCAGACTAATCAATAGTAATAACAGACATTGGAAGAGTAAAGCAATGTCTATAAAACTTTAAGTGATGATAATTTTCAATCTAGAATTCTATTCCTAACTTTTCAGTAATGTGGAAGTAGAATAAAAACACTTAAAATTTACAAGAACTAAAACATTAAAGTGTTTTTAGAAACTTATTGGAAAGTATGTGTCAACAAAACAAGAAATTTTAAAACAAAACAAAACAGGAAATCCAAAAAACAGAGCAGAAGAGGGGCAAAAGCATCATACAATGACATCTATGCAATCTTCCGGAAAGAAAAAGTCCATACTGGATCAGGAGAGGGAAATTTCTGGGAGAAGTTCTCTAGAAAAATTAGAGCTACTTTACCGGACAAATTTTTTTTATTTACAGTAGAGATATTGGAACATTTGGAAAATTGACCAACAGTATATAGAAAGATACATAAGGAAAAAACAAAGCAATTGTGATTTCCAAGAGAAATAAAGGGCAGAAAAAGGAAAGAAACAGGGTTGTAATGCATTATTTGGCTCATCATTGAACAACATTTGCATGTGCATAATAAACTAAAATTTTTTTATTTAAACAAATATGTGGAAGGAAAACGAAGCATAGAGATAAGTTTTTATCTACTGTAGCAAAAATACAAATATTCCTAAAATTTATCAGTCAAGATATAAGTGTATTATTTAGATTAAATACATTAATAGCACTTAGAACAGTAACTGTTACATGGTAAGCAGTGCCAGCTATTATTAGAAATATGAAGTTAAATATTAGAGGGAAGAGTTAGAAGATTTGAGAGTAATTCGTAAAATTCAGAATGAGAAGAAAAACTATTCCAGTTCATTATAAGTGTTTTAGTACTATGTAACTTTTAAAACAATATACGTTTATTGCTTTTATAAAAGTAAAAATTAGCCCTAACCGGTTTGGCTCAGTGGATAGAGCATCAGCCTGTGGACTCAAGGGTCCCAGGTTCGATTCCAGTCAAGGGCATACACCTTGGTTATGGGCACATCCACAGTAGGAGGTGTGCAGGAGGCAGCTGATCAATGTTTCTCTCTCATCGATGTTTCTAACTCTCTATCCCTCTCCCTTCCTCTCTGTAAAAAATCAATAAAATATA
>NW_006288633.1:1612598-1625098 GCF_000327345.1 Myotis davidii
AAAAATTAACTTAATAATAAAACAGCTATATTATAGAAAAGATATAAACATAAAAGTGTTAAGCATTGTAAATAAGAAAGTAAAATGTAATTTATAAGTATGGTGAATATGAATGGAAAGAAACAAAGTATGTATTATTTAAAAAGAGTATATTAAACTCTTTCATACACTATTGAGTTAAAAGAATAAAAGCATTTTTAAAAATTTGGTCACACTCAAAAACAAGAAATATACTCCATAAACAAACAAACAAAGCAAAAACCTAAAACACTAGACAGGTCTCCCTAAAAAGAGATGTTGAAAACAAGAGAAACAGATGGGAAACCAGGGTGTTAAGTGAAAACTAAAGCTGAATATCCAGTACATAATATGGGTGCAAATCACCCCTCCAAAGCTAGAAATCAGGATAGTGCTTACAGTCATTAATGGTCGCCAAAATATCTCCATCCATCAGCCCACGGTTGGAGCCAAGAAGAAGTCATCAGCCCATAAACAGGGTAAGCACTGAGTTCTTAGAATAGATCTAGGACCCTATTCCACACTGCAGTGAGGGAAGGACCGCTTTTTGCAGGGTAATAGAACCAACCAAGTCACAATTGTAACCTTGGTCAGAAACAGGCTCTAGGGCTGGGGCAGAAGCAGCCATGAAACCATCCCCACAAGGAGGGCATTGGGTCCCAAGAAAATGAAAGGATGAGTTCACAAACAGAAATTTTAAATGTATTTTTAAAAAATCTATTTCAAGGAGAGAGAGCCAATAAACCAGAAAACAGAAGTTAATCCCAAGAAAATAGAGATATTTGAACAGTAGAAAAAGAACATTAAAATGAGTAGTAAAAAAAAGAGTAGTGTTTTAATTTCTCAAAGAAATTAAAGAAACAATAACGTCCCTGACAGAAGATCCAGAAATTTAAAATTTCTTGAAAATTAAAAATATTCATGAAATACAAAATTTGATAGGTTAAAAAGTTAGATGCAGATGAACTGGTACAGAGAACTGAAATAACCACCCAAGAAGCTATCAAAAAGGATAAAAAGCTGGCTGGAAAAAAAGGAAATTTGAAAAGCATAAAGAAATGATTAAAAAGCTCCAATCTGTATCTCAAAATAGTAGTTTCATAAGAAGAGACTAGAGAGAATGGGGATAGGTTGGAGTACAGAGAGATATTAACCTGGAATTTTCCAAAAATGAAGAGAGGCATCAGTTCTGATACTTAGAGAGCCCATCAAGTGCCAAAAAGGCAAAATTTTAAAAATCCACACCTACATGCATATAGTGAAAGTACACAATATCAAAATTAGAGGAAACATAAAATAATCAGAGATTTAAAAATAATGACCACGCAGCTGTAAAAAAAAAAAAAAAGAAAGAAATCTAACCATTTGCAACAGCATGGATGGACCTGGACAGTATTATGCTCAGTGAACCAAGCCAGTCAGAGAAGGATAAGTATTACATGATCTCATTCGTATGTTATGTGGAATCTAATGAACAAAATAAACTGATGAACAAAATAGATCCAGAGACATAGGAGCATGAAACAGACTGTGGAATCTCAGAGGGAAGTCTGGGGTGGGTGGGAAGAGATCAACCAAAGAACTTGTATGCATATATGCATAACCCATGGAAACAGATAATAGGTTGGTGAAGGCCTGGGGATGGCAGGGTGTTGGGGTGGGAGAAGGAAACAGGGGCCGGCTAGAAGAGGTCAATGGGGGGGGGATGCATATGTAATACTTTCAACAATAAAGATTTTAAAAAATAAAAAAATAGTCCATGTGTAATGCTTTCAACAATAAAGATTTTTTTTTAAAATATAGCCTAAGTGGATCAGTGGTTGAGCATCGACCTATGAACCAGGAGGTCATAGTTCGATTCCAGTCAGGGCACACACTGGGATTGCAGACTCCATCCCTGATGGGGGGCAGCTGATCAATGATTCTCTCATCATTGATGTTTCTATCTCTCCCTCTCCGTTCCTCTTTGAAATCAATAAAAATATATTTTAAAAAAATAAAATAAACTCGAAAAATAAATAAATAAAAATAGAGATGATAAAGGAATGATCATCATATTGACAGCAGACCTCAATAACAATGATGACTATAAAAGTTTATGGAATGATTTCTAAAATGTCAAGGGAAAATCCCAAGTCTGAAATTCTATATAAAATCCTATACAAATTACCATTCAACAGGTGGAATTCAAAAAATTAATGACCCCAAGCTCTTAAAAAAACAAAAAACAACAACAAAAAAAAACCTACTAAAAGATGTATTCAGTAAGGGTAAAAAACTAACCTTGAAGGAAAAAAAATGGGGGGCAAAGGGTACTTGTAAAACATGTATGTAAATCTAAATAATTCGTATTTATAAATAAAGTATAACTCCAGTGCTAGATAATTTTACTATGGGATTGATGGAATCTTAGTAAGATGAAAGTTAAAGCTTCTATGAAGAGAATGATGTAACCACTGATTAACTTTCAATTTTGGTGGAAAAAAATGTAAATTTGAATTTACAAGTCTAAGAAAATTCATTAAAAGAATAGCAACAGTAAGGGTAAGTTCCAAACCAATAGAAGAGAAACTCAAACAACCTACATGAGAAGAAAAATAGAAAACAAAGATATAAAGCATAGTAAATAGAAAACGTAAAATAAAATAGCAGAAATAAGTCTTAATAAATGTAAATAAACTGAACTTGTGTTTTTTAAAAAGAACCCAAGTAGGAGGAATCTCTGTAAGACAGGATATAACTAGTAAGAAATACAGATGAAAACAGTTGGAGGAGAACTGAAGAATTTCTGATTAAAGCTTCTCTATTTTCTTACTAAAATTCAATAAAGACCAGTGAGGGGAGCAGGAGTAGGTTGAGACCTGAGGGCTAAAATAACCTTGTCAAAGCTTTTTGGTCAAAAGTAATAGAAATTCATTGAAAGGAGTGACAATAAAGTGCAGTCTGTTTAAATAACATAGGAACAGACTGTAGAAGGAAAATCTGATTGGCCAATGGTCAATCAATCAACTCGGGGGTTCAGTATCAAATGTCCACCCTTTTCCAAACACCTGTGGCAGGGTTGGAGTGGGGGCTGGAGTACTTGCTGAAAAGGAAGTTCCCCAGGCATAGTAGGCATGTCCACCAAACCTGTCTCCAACAGGTGTCACCCAAAACTGTGTGTCAGGAAGGAATGAGAAAGGACGTCTATGAGAGTTGAGGAAAAGGCCAAAACTAAGAGCTCAACTGAAAACCGGATACTGTAAGTGATAAGTAGAATAAGCCAAGGTTATTCCATTTTCGTCAAGCAGTGAAGGAAATGGTTGAAGTTGAATATTAGGAGTGAGGGGGATTAACAGAGTTAGTAATAGAAATTCCCATGGGACTCTAACTAGGCCGGGTAGGAAATAAAGGAGGTTAAAAGGACTGAAGACTAGAGGGTAGGAAGGATGGAGCAATGGATGTACCACTGAGGTTTGGAAGGGAAGGAGAAGGTAGGAGAGTAAGAGAAAGTGACTTAGGAATGAGAGCATCACTGTTAAAGTCTTCAAGGGCAGAGCAGTCCCAGTCCCGGCTGTAACAGGAGAAAAAGTTGTGTAGATGGAATAGAAAGTCGTTAGAGCAGAGGAAGTTGGAGAGCTGTGAGTCACCAGTGATGACCAGAGACCAGAAGAGGGATGCTGAGGGCAGGTGCCAGGGCACTCAGTGAATCTGGGGCTCAGAGGTGAAGGAAGATCATGAAGAGACAGACCATGAAAGTGGTGAGAAGCAGGAGAACACAGACACAAACCCAATTTCTGAGCCCACGATACATGCTAATGAGAACTAACAGCCTCCTTAAACTTTATCAATGGCTCCTGTCACTCCCAGGATGAAATTCTAACTCTCGGCATGGAAGATCTTGGGAATCCTTCACTTCCATCTCATCTCCCACCACTTTCCCCAGGCCCTTCACTCTTCTACTGAACTACTCTCTTCCACTTGCTCATGCTGATTCCTCAACCTGGAATTTCCTTTCCCTCTGTCTTTACCAAGTGACTCCTACTTAGTTTGCAGAGCTGGGCCCAAGAGTCAGCTCCTCTGTAAAACCATCAACAAGTGAGTTCCCATCTGAGTTGAATGCCTCCCCCACTCCCTCATGCTCTCACTGCGCCTTAGGAGCCTGTCACTGCATTCACCATACCACAGTGTCATTTCTAAAGAGTAGGGACTGTAGCTTTCAGATATTGGGGACACCAATACCCAGTGGAGTTCCTAGGAGGTAACAGACTCTCAGCACATACTTGTTAAGTACCTGCATGAATTTCAAGAGATCTTAAAGAAATTGTGTCCTCGCATTCCATGAAGGAAATCAACAAAATAACAAATATCAACAAATATCTCCAAGTGGCATTAAATAGAATAGAAAATCAATAAGGTGCCAACCAAGTAGTGAAGAGGGAATTGGGCAGAGGAAGGACAGGATGCTGGAAAGAATATACACTGACTGATGAGAATGGGATGAAACAAGACAAAGGAGGCCTCCCTAGATGTGCTTGTACCATGCGTGTGATTCTGGGTCAGCAGAGACAAGAGAGGAAGGGAACTGAAAGGCCACCAACATTTGGCCGTCCGCAATACATTATCTCATGGCATCTGCACATTTGTGATGGAAATGTATGCCCCCATGTTGCTGGAAAACCAGCAACAAGGTTCACAACGAAGTTTAAGTGGAAAGTCTTGGTAATTCTGTGGAATTTCCTGCCCAGGTGTAGTGAGATCAGCTGATTGAGTCAGGCTCGAGCTACAAGTTCATACAAAGTCCTTCAAAGGCAACAGATTCTGCCCTTTGGTTCTTCATATGCCCTATATATCACCAAGCATGTGCCATAGACTTGTTATGTATTTGTTTATTGAATGAATGAATGGAGTCAGTGAATGAATGAAAGCTGAACTGAATTAAATATAAAGGCTTGGCACTCTAAGTACTTAGCAAGCATTATTTTATTTAACCTACATAATATCCATGATTACCCTCTATTTTACAGATGATTAAACTGAGGCTAAGAAAGTTTAAGAAATCTACCCAAAGTCACACAGCTTATAAGTGACAGAGCAAAAATTCCACCAGGTGTTTCTGCCTCAGAAGATCCACTCTCAACTACTTTGCTACATGGCTTCTCAATGAATGGGTCCCTCTGAATTGATGGATTCTTCTGGACATCTCAGCTTCCCCATAGAAAGATAGATGGTCCCTGTTGTTCCGACTGTATGAAAAAATTGCACAAAACATGGGAAGTTGAGGGTGATTAGTTCAAAATGTAGCAAATCTACAAATACATTGACTTCACTTTTAGATATTTGCCCAACGGGGGTGGAACAACTTTAATTAGTGTAACAGGACAATAAGAATTAAATTGGCTTGGTGGCAAGATTTTTATAGGATGACACTGATGGTATTGCTATCCAACTTCAAAGATTTGGAACGATGTCCCTGCTCACACTGGAGACTAGAAGCCTGTTTTTCATCAACGAGGCTGGCCTGACAAATTAAGTCTGTGGAGTCATTAGATTAAGATAAGAGCTTATCTCCTAGGCTGACATTTATTCAGAGGTTTTTATACTGCTCAGCTAGTAATTAGTGCTGTTGAATTTTTAACAGTGCTTTGTCCAGTCATTCAAAAATTCTAGAGGTATATGTGCATCTCCTGTGTATGTTTTTGGTTATTAAAAATAGAAGAGGAATACAAATGAATTAGTTCAGAAGGTTTGAATAATTCTTCCCCAAGTTGTTCTGTGGTGAAACATGAAGCTTAATGACTTATTTGCAGAAGAAGGGAGCAGTTCTCCAAAATTGATAAATGTGGAATAAGGGATTGCCTTTTACTATGGGATCTATAATTTATTTCGAGGCATACATTTTATAGGTTTATTATGTTCTAGTGGAATCATTAAAACTAGGATCACATGCAGTAATGGTTTCCTGCTGTTTCACACCCCCAGTTCAGCAAATATACTATAGATTCAGGAAATAGCTCAAAGTTGTGTTTTGTTTTTCGCTTCTTTCCTATGGCTGATTTGACTGTGAAAAAAGTCTTATTTTTCCGTCTTCTTGTAGTTATAATAACAACTTGATTGCTATAGAATAAACTAATACATTAAGCCTGCACAAGTGTCTCGACAGTCTGTCAAACAAACAATGCTCACATTTTTAAATGCTTGGTTCACAAAATTCCAAGTTCTTTGTTGAAACGCTAATTAGTAATCACATGGTTTAGACCCCCCTGTTTTAAGAAAGTTCATCACTTGGTGAAAGTTGAATCCTGTTAATATTACTATCACATCATTTATTTTTTTCATAAGTGTGGACATTCCTCATCACTCAACAGATCGTACTTGCCACTTTTTTAAAAACGTGGCAGAGAGAATTCCACTGGGATAAGTGAAAGTATTTGACTCTACAAGTTCACCTAAACACTACCCAAAAGAAAACCCTACAACTTCAGAGATCCAGGTTGGAAGATGGGTTCTCTTTCATTAAAATTAAACCCGTGTGGTTTTGTAGTTAACAAGCTAAAGTTATAGTCACTTGCTAGTCAGCCTCTGTGTGCAGTGGGCACTGCACCTCTCCTCATGGGTACAGGCTGCTGGAGGTGAAAATCTTCGTTATGTGTCATGGCTCACCATCTTCCTTTCTCAACACTCCAAATACATACAAATGCACTCTTGGCACCGCTGGAATGCGGTGTAGTAAAAGGTTGACCACTTCAACAAATCTTTAAACCTCAGTTTCCTTACCTGAGAAACAGAAGTTTTCGCAGAATCATCTTTAAATATACCAACCAGATCCAGAATCTCAGATCTGTGATCTGTCCCTCAAGGCAGAAGTATAAGAAGCCTGAGAGGACAGAGGAAATTATGATCTAAGAAGACACCACTGAATTAAAGTCACCTGAGGAATTTGTAGACTTGAGTTTAAAATAGTAATATAGAAACTCTGAAATTTTGTGATTATACTTTGTCATAGGATAGAAGTCGCGTATATTTGTTGAATAAATGAGTAAATTAGTGAGTTAATTAATAGAGAGGAATAGAGAGGTAGCATGGGATATTGGGATTTAGAATCAGACATACCTGGGCTTTCAATTCCCAACTCTGCCACATACTTGACTTGCATCTTTGGAAAATACTTGAACTTCTCTGACCCTGCTTCGTCATTAATAAATCAAGCATAATAACTAGCCCATAGGATTGTTGGTAAGATGAACAAAAACCTGTATGCGCACATGATAGGCACTCAAACAATATCTGTTTTCATTTTTATTCCCTTAGGGTTTTTGTTTTTTTTAAATTCTCTGATTCTATGGACATCAAATTATAAAGATATTACTATCCAGCTTTCAAATTCATGCATTACCAACTATCACCAACACATTCTGTATGTGTTATTATTATCTTTTAATGTGTAATGATAGAAGAAGAAGAGACAAAGAAGCATAAAGCTTCCCTTCCAACTCCCCATGGGTAATCAGGCCAGGAGAAGGTAGGCGTCATTCAGCATGTTTACAATGTACTCCATCTCAGTCCTCAGCCTTCGTTAACTCATCCACCCCCACCCCCGGCTTTCTGAAGAGCAACATGTAATTAGAGCACTAACGAGGTCATTTAGCAGAAACCATGGGTAGGGAGTAATGAATGTGCTATCAGGCTCGGAGAACAGCTTGGGCAAAAATCCAAACAATCCATGTTCATCTCTGCTGAGCCAACCTAAACTTGGAAAACAGAGCGTGGAAAAAGGTTAATAATAGGACACCAAAAATGAAATCCCCTTTTCCAGAGAGACCCAGAGCAAAATTCTGAGTGCAACCTTTCGTGAGCTGGTCTGTGCAGGTAGTGGGCTTGGCATAAGGACAAGCTGGGTGGCACCTGGCCTCCAGCTAGATGGCTCGGGTGCTTCAGGACCATTCCTGGGATCTGTAGCCTACAAATGGGCCTTCCGAGGTCATCTAGTTCCATCTCCCACTTTACAGATGAATTCAGGGTACTCCGGAGAGCTGAATTGGCTTGGTCAGCCAACTGGAAACAGAGCCAGACTTAGTACCAAGGCATCTGGATGAGCAAGGCGGTGTTTGACTCACTAGTCCGTGCTGTCTCCCTGCCTCTGAAGATGGCATTTAGGCGACCATTCTAACAGTGGTAAAGACTTCAAGTGGGGCCAGTTTTACTTGGACCACTTCTGGAGTAGGAAATCCCAGAAGAATAAACCCAGCCCTTCATCAGTTTGCATTTGGAATCAGTACTCTTTTTTTAAAAAATATATTTTATTGATTTTTTTCCAGAAAGGAAGGGAAGGGGTAGAGAGTTAGGAACATCGATGAGAGAGAAACATCGACCAGCTGCCTCCTGCACACTCCCCACCGGGGATGTGCCCGCAACCAAGGTACATGCCCTTGCCCGGAATCGAACCTGGGACCTTTCAGTCCGCAGGCCGATGCTCTATCCACTGAGCCAAACCAGTTAGAGCATGAATCAGCACTCTTAATGGGGTTGCAACTGCTAACATGGCTATGGCTTTCAACTGTATAGAAAAGGAAGTGGAGGAAGAGACCAAAAGAAGCCAAATGCCCTCAAACACTTAGCCCACCAATTTCCAAGCTCAAGCTGTGTCCACCCCACTCCCCACCTCCCAGCTGATAAGTAGGTTATATAATAGGACACAAGCCATACTACTCTTTTCTTTCCAGTTTTTAGATGTTGGAGTTAATAAAATAAAAATTACTACAAAATATTTTGTTACTGTAGTTTTCTTCCAATTTAATAGACCTTAAAAATACAACCATTATCATATGGAAGGATCCATGAAGGTTTCATAACATTAAAAAAGGACTTCCCTTGTCGTAACCAGTTTGGCTCAGTGGATACAGTGTCGGCCTGTGGACTGAAAGGTCCCAGGTTTGATTCCAGTCAAGGGCATGTACCTTGGTTGCAGGCACATCCCCAGTAGAGGGTGTGCAGGAGGCAGCTGATCGATATTTCTCTCTCATCGACGTTTCTAACTCTCTATCCCTCTCCTTTCCTCTCTGTAAAAAAATCAATAAAATATTAAAAAAAAAAAAGGACTTCCCTGGTTGAAAAGGTAGGGAGCCCCTGTTCTAGCCTTCTGATTCAGATATTTGAGTTGCATCCCTGTATATTATTTCTGTTTGTTAAAAAATCAAGTGTTGTAAACCTTTTTTAAATGTTCAAGGCTAGAGAAAGAAAGAACTTAGTCACTATCAATCCTTAAAGTGTTAAATACTAAAATATTAACATTCACAGGATGGATTTTGTTCCAAGGATCATTTTCATTTCAACAAGCATTTATTAAGCCCTTAACATACACACAATGCTACCAAGCAGTCAGGAAAAATCAGACAGAGCACACAATCTCTGTTTAAAAACTTACTATTCCTTTGGGCAGGCCCGACTTACCAACAGAGATAGGAAAGGTATAAGGAAATGTATGAAAAACCTTAGGGCTTTCTTACCTCCTATTTAATATATAGAGTGTCTGAAAAAAATATATACACACACTTTGAATAATTATAAAGGCAGTGTTTATTAAAATGTATTTCATTTTCAAAATTGAGCTATCAGCTGTTAAAGTATGTATACATTTTTAGAAGGAAACCCTGTATTTTTTGTCTCTTTTATTTTTTTAGACTAAAACTTTTACTTATTTATTTATCTATCTATTTATTTTACTATACTATTTAAAGTTTAGTTTTGGCTGTTGTTTTTTATTTTATTTTTATTGTTGATACTATTACAGATGTCCCCCATTTTCCCTCTATTTGCCCACCTCCACCAGGCCGATGCCTCTCCCTCCCTCTGGCCATCCGTCCCTCTGGCCATCACCACACTGCTGTATTCCACCAACATGCATATGTTCTTTGGCTAATAGCTTTACCTTCTTTCATCCAGACCCTCCTACCTCTCTCCCCTCTGACATCTGTCAGTCTGTTCTATGTATCTGTGCCTCTGGTTCTATTTTGTTCATCAGTTTGTTTTGTTTATTAGATTCCACATAAAGTGCGATCACTTGGCATTTGTCTTTCTCTGACTGGCTTATTTCACTTACTGTTATAATCTCCAGGTCCATCCATACTGTTACAAAAGGTAAGAGTACCTTCTTTTTTACAGCTGCATAGTATTCCAATGTGTAAATGTACCACAGCTTTTTTTATCCATTCATCTACTGATGGGTACTTGGGCTGTTTCCAGATCTTGGCTATTATAAATACGCTGGTATGAACATAGGGGTGGATATATTCTTTCTGATTGGTGTTTTGGGATTCTTAGGATATATTCTCAGAAGTGGGATCTCTGGGTCAAATGGCAGTTCCATTTTTAATTTTTGAGGTAACTCCATACTCTTTTCCATAGTGGCTACACCAGTCTGCCTTCCCACCAACAGTGCATGAGGGTTCCCTTTTCCCCACGTCCTCACCAGCACTTGTTGTTTGTTGATTTATTGATAGCAGCCATTCTGACAGGAGTGAGGTGATATCTCATCATAGTTTTAACTTGCATCTCTCAGATATTTGTCATTCATTTACAATGGTAGCTGAAGAGTGTGGCTTTGGGGTGGCCCTAGGAACCAGGAAGCATTTATTTTCTCTTTTGAGTGTGTAAGTACCTCACTGGGGGCCCTCTTCTTGGAACAGCTCCTCCCTTCAACTGGGTTCCCCCAAGAACTACGGCCCAGAATCCAGGCTTTCCCTAAGGTCCCTACCCCTACTTCTTGGACATCCTATATTCCTCACATCCAGATCCTATACACATGCCCTTTTGTTTTCCTGAAGCTGATAGGAAAGGGAGAAAATCCGCCTGACAGGGAGTGGAAATCTCAGCGGTAAGGTACAATGCCAACAATAATGTGACCACGATAACCGCGCCTGGGGATGGGCCTGGGAGGGCCCTTCTCGTTCCCTCAACACAGTCTTCCTTGTTTGACTTTGGAAACAATGTCATGATAAGATTACCAGCTCATTCAGACCTCACTTATGAAACAGTGTCAAACAAGATGCTGCCCAGTGGTTTAAAACAAAGGCCTGGCCAAGAAATGTTCCTCTCCTTCACACCTCCTCATTGTGGGAGAAGCAAGTCAGAATCAGATGATGCTCTGGTGGTGTGAGAGGCGTTCTGCTGTAGCAGAACCCAGACTTTGGGGATAGGCAGCCCCTGGTCCAAATTCTAGCGTAGAAACTTCAGAGCTGTGTGACCTTAAGCAAGTTGCTTAACATCTCTGAACTCCAGTGTTCTCACTAAATAATAGCGATGCTGATGATAAGTACCTACAGGATCACAGTAAAGACTAAATGAAACATAGTAGGTGCTTGATGAGTTTTAGTTATGTTTTCGGAGCAAAATTCAAATACTTTCTCCTTTAGCGGGGGGAATAAAACAAGCCACCTTGCCAGGATGCAACAGCTGGTGCCAGAAACAAATGTAACCACATCAGGGGAGCGTGCCTCCTATCCTCAGAGTCAAATGTACTTACGGATGCAGCAATTTGCATCTTGTCAAATGTTCCCTAACATTTTGCAAAAAAAATCCCCAAATGTCAAATTAGTGAGTAATCTGTACAGTGCGATAGATCTCGTTATCCTCTGAGTGACTCATAGCATATTTGGGGTGTCCCAGATACCAGGCCAAGTAAATGTTAGTAAATAAGGAAGATCACTTCTCCCCTCTCAGGGCTCTGAAATCAATACCAGCGTCTACTTGCAAAGGAAGAATATAAACCTTGAGGGCCAGAAAGTGCCCCATATTTTTTAAAGTTGAGTGAGCTGTCCCCAACCATATAGACCTAGCACTGACCATATGCCCAGCCCTCAGACAGGCTGGAGGTGGAGGCAGGAGTGAACGGATGAGGCTTTGTATCTCAGTACTGACTCCACTTGGCTTCATACACATTTTCTTACTTAATCTTCACAAAGGTCCTTTTTAGCCCTGGCTGGTGTGGCTCAGATGGTTGAGCATCGAGTCATGCACCAAGAGGTCGCCAGTCTGATTCTCAGTGAGGGCACATGCCTGGGTTTCAGGCTTGATTATAGGGACTGTTCAGGAAGCAGCAATCAGTGTTTCTCTCTCTCTCTCTCTCTCTCTCTCTCTCTCTCTCTCTCTCTCCCTCACCTTTCCTCTCTTTCTAAAATTAATACATACCTATTTTAAGTCTTTTTTATTTAGTTTAAAAAATATTGAAATAGTACTTGCAATGTGTGCAGCGCTTCACTGGGGGCCTACTTCTTGGGAAAGCCCCTCCACACAAGAGGATTATAATTGCTTTCCAGTCCTCAGAACAACTCATTGGGGAAGGCACCACCACATTCTCCATTCTACAGATTAGGAAACTGAGACTCAGCAAGCTAAAGGCTTCCCTAAGGCCACATACTATGCGGCGAAGTTAAGGTAGGAATTCAGTGAGTCTGGCTTGAGAGTCTGTGCTCTTAACCATGAAATACTGCCTTCCAAGATGGGCA
>NW_006288633.1:1630098-1650672 GCF_000327345.1 Myotis davidii
GGGTCAAATGAAATTAATGTCCCAGCCGAAGGTTTGCCTCATAGAAAATAGAAAAAATAAAAAAATAAATGCTGCAGAGATAGTGAGCCTCCTTTGATAAATGAGAGTGACTCACAATTGTGGCCATTTTTAGAAAACGTAAAGAAATATGCTAACCAACCCAGAGCTCAGCTCACATTATTTTAACGGTAGCTAATGAGATTTGATAAATCTCTATATGATGAAGAAAATAAAATGCTCTAACGACACAAACTGTCCAACTGTAGACATTTCCTTCAGTCTATTCTATAAATGAACAACAGAGGTTCACAGAGGTGAGCTACACCGCAGCGGTCACACCGTTCTGGGTCACACACAGGCTTTCAAGCCAGGCAGACCTCTGTGTCCTCAGCACATCACGCAGGCTCAGAACCCCCACTTCTTCATCTGTGACAGGGCAGCAATGCCACCTTCCTTGATGGGGAGGGAGATCACAAAAGTTAAATGAGGTACTGTACCTGGCACATAACAGCATATTTCAGACAGGCCTGGCTGCAGCAACTGTCAGCTTTACCGTATACCTAACATACAGGGCAAGTTACCCAACCTAAGTCTCAGCTTCCACCTGTCTAAAATAGATTCATAAAATAACTTTATAGGTTTTTTTGTGAGAATTAAATGAGGTATTACAAGTAAAGTACTGAGCTCAATTAACAATTGTCTAATTCAATTACTAGACAAATAACAAAAGATAATTCCTTGTCCTTCCTTGAAGAACCATGAAATGGAAATAAATGTTACTATCCTTTCAAAGGAAAGTGCATAGTCAAGAGGGCACTACAACCATTTTCCTATGTAAACAATACCTGGATCAATGTCTCCTTCCAAAGGTAATCAAACATGTGTAATGGTTACAGTGTGCTATGGCTTTAAATGTATAGTATCAGATCCATTACCTGATGGTAGACTAGTCAACCAGGGATTAGCTGTGGGAAAGCTTTCCCCTACAGGAGGCCATGGGCACTGGAGTCAGATTCACCTTTTCAAATAACTCTAGTTGAGCACATTATTTAACCTCTCTTAAGTCTCTGATACCTTGACTGCAAATGTAGAAGTAGTAATTTCTGCCTCAAAGTTGTATACTGGGGATAACAAGAAAAAATGTATGGTCCACATCATTATTTAATAAATGTGCACCCTAGCCGGTTTGGCTCAGTGGATAGAGCGTTGGCCTGTGGACTGAAGAATGCAAGGTTCAATTCCAGTCAAGGGCACATGCCCGGGTTGTGGGCTTGATCCCCAGTAGGGCACGATCCCCAGTAGGGCGCATGCAGAAGGCAGCCAATCAATGAGTCTATCTCATCATTGATGTTTCTATCTCTCTGTCCCTCTCCCTTCCTCTATGAAATCAATAAAAAAAATTTTTTTTTTTAAAGTTAAAAAATAAAATAAATGCTCATTTCTTTTCTGAGCTACCTTCTACCAGCATATGGACTGAGTTACAGAATTGCAAATTTTGTGTGACATTTACCTAACAAAAGCAGTATCACCATGCTCCCGAAAAGTACATCATTGAACATTTATATCCACACAAAAACCTGCAGATGGGTGATTAGTGCAGCTTTACTCATAATTGCAAAAACCTGGAAGAAACCAAGATGTCCTTCAATGGGTGAATGGATAAACTGTGGTACATCCAGACAATGGAATATTATTTAGTGTTAAAAAGAAATGAGCTATCAAGCCATGAAAAAGACATCGCAGAACCTTAAATGCATATTACTAAGTGAAAGAAGTCAATCTGAAAAGGCTACATGATTCCAACCACATAACATTCTGGAAAAGGAAAAACTATGGAAATAGTAAAAAGATCGGTGGTTGCCAGGGTTTGTGGGGTAGGGGAGGGTAAATTCAGAGAGCATGGAGGATTTTTAGGGCAATGAAAATCATCTGTATGATACCATAATAATGGATACATGTCATTATGCATTTGTCCAAACCCATGGAAGGTATAACACAAGGGGTAAACCTGAATGTAAATTATGGACTTGCATTAATAATAATGTACCAATATTGGCTCACTAGGTGATTATGATCTGTCAATGTAGGTTCATCAGTTATAACAAACTTGGGGATACATTTAATAATGGGGAATCTATACATGTGTGGGGGTAGGGATATATGGGAAATCTCTGTACCTTCCTCTCAATTTTGTTGTGAACCTAAACCTGCTAAAAAAAGACTTTTCACAAAATGAAAAAAAATTACATATTACATTCTAAACCAAAAATAAATTGTTATCCATTGTTTGGGGTTAATCTATATCCTCATTCCCCTCCATTAGAGACAGGCAAGAGTTAGCTATCATAATTTTCAAGTAAGTTTAAGACCTTATAACTCATCTGTAAATGAGAGAAGTTACTATACTTTCTATTGTTTCAGTGTTTACACTCCAAAAGAGTACCATCCTGAGAATTTAAAGCCCTTTTTACCTTCTAATGAAGACAATGAATGTATTGGCAAATATAGCTGTTATTAGTAAATTCCTATTTAAAAGATAGGCAAAAGGAGGTAGTGAAATTAAATGATTAGCCCATGGCTAATATTCAAATGGAAAGACAAATTTAACCACAGGTTCCATTTGACTTCCCTTCAGGACTAGAATTAAATTCAGTTTCCTAACTCCATTTGGTGCTTACTTAGCATTACCGTGCAATATGTGCTTTATTACATACTTTAAAATAGAAGGGGAAGGAATGGAGAGGCACGGGTGCCTTCATTCTCAAAAGTACAAAGCATAGAATACCAGGTAAATAAGCCATAATTAATTCGCATAGCATATCCCTTATGGCAAAAGTGAGTGCTCTCTCTCCCTTGTTTGGTGCAAACACCTGAGCTAAAAAGGTTACAAAGACACACAAGATGCCATAGATGCCCAAGGAATCAGAAAGAAAGCCCCAAATCACCTAGTCTTAGGATGGAATTGGACCACACACCTTCGGGAAGGCACGCGGTTCTAAAAATCTTTAAGAATGCAGGGAAATCAAAGACCTTTTGGTGGGAAATGGAGAGAGTAGGGGTAGTTTTATAGAACATTTAAGCAGCAACCCTGAGCAGGTTAGTAGTGTTTTGGAAAACATATTTTTTTTCACTTAGTCACCCAATTCTCATCAGGCCCAACCAACTGCCTAACCCTGTTTTGTTCTTGTTGTTTTTAATCCTCCCTGAGGATATTTTTCCCTTGACTTGTTAGTGAGAGTGGAAGGGAAAGGGAGAGACACAGAGAGAGAAACATCCATATGAGAGAGACACATGGACTGGTTGCCCCCCCCGACACATACCGAATCAGGGCCAGAGATTGAGCCTGCAACCGAGGTACATGCCCTTGACTGGGATTGAACCTGGGACACTTCAGTCTGCAGGCCAACACTCTATCCACTAAGCCAAACTGGCTAGGGCAGAACCCTCTTTTGTTTTGAAAAAATAATGTCACAAATCTGTTCAGAGCAGGATAAAATGCACAGTAATGAGTTCATTAACCTGCCATCTGCATGCAAAACAGGGGCATTCCAGAGGCAGAATCCTTTGGTGGACTGGTCGAAAATCAAATACATAAAATGTAATGCAGAGAGAATAATATTACAGCTATACCTTCACTGAGTCCACAGCACAAACTCCCTCACCCGCATCTTCTCTCCTTCTCTAAGGTTATAATGTTTGACTACAGAGGGTTAGAAAACAAATACGCAAACAAACAAAAACCTCACAATTTTTTTACACAATAAGGTACCAGATGTAGTTTTGTGAATTTCACCCATGCAGCCCTGGTGCCTCCACTCCACTCTTAGAGAACGTAAGGGTTCGATTTAACAAGCCAGAGGCAATGTTTCCACCGTGGTACCCTGAGCTTCATCAAGAACATTGGAGTCTGCTTTTGCTCTGTTGCAATTTTCCTTTCCCCTCAGTTCTCCCTGACACACCTGTGAAGTGTCACCAAAGGCTGTATCATATCAACTTTTAAAAACTGCCAACACTGCTAATGTCTGAAACCTCCTGATGTCACAGCCTTGCAGCCCACAAAAGCATAGCTTGAGTTTTACCACGCGCAGTAACAGCATCCTGTGTGGGTCGGGCAAAGGGTCTTGTTGACAGGAGTGAAATAAGACAAACAAAACCATGTAGATGGGGTGTGTGGCCAGGGTGTTTGGGGAGCGCATACAATCTCAACAAGAGACTGCAGCCCTTTAATCCTTCCTAGAAGAGCAAATTATGTAGGCAGTTGTTCCTTCCATTCTCCCTACTCACTTGTTCTCATGATAGAAATATCTCCATAGCTTAGAATTTTAAAATATTTTATTTTCTAAATTCCATAAATATCTATTCCCACTCTAGACCCTCACCAAAAAATAAAAATAAAAATCCTGGTAAACACTATTCAGGCAGCTGCTTGAACTGTTTGTGCAGTTCTGGCTATGGATGGCCTCTGCTGAAACGTGGACTGAATGGTGGTGGTTTTTGGTCATACTATAGAGTAGTGTAACCAAGAAGTTGAGCTCCTGGGTCTGGCAGCCTCACTACCTGATACAAATCCTGCCTACCTATACAGACTTCACTTACTGATTTTATGAGCTGAGGTCACAGTATACACATAACAAATACACATTATCTCCTTCATTGTAATCAATACTTATAGTTTTGAACGCATAGGGTATAGATTGATCTATGCATATTTTCCAGGTCCTCACAACCTAAAGAGAATACTGTATATGTATAACCGTTGATATCCAATGAGAAGGGTAATATAATCTTCAGACCAGAATAAAAACATATATTGGCTAACTTAAGTCTCATTTTGCACATAGCAGAATAAAAGATTAAAAGATAGACTGCAAAGAGTCATTGGGCTGAGATATTCCATGAAATAACATACAGACATTAAGGGCTTCGATAACCAGTACTCTGGCACCAAAATCCACTGTGGTCAAGAATATAAGCCAAGAAAAAGTCATTTTTTTGCTTAACCTTTACATCAACATTAAAACAGTGTTTTATTCAATTGAGTAGAAATGTTTCCTTAACTATTTTTCTCTTTGTAATAAAGGCAGCTTGGATTCAATGGTGTGTGATAGCAATTTATTTACAAATTTGGTATCTTTTTTGGACTCCAGCAATTAATGGGAAAATAGGAAGTACAGCCAACAAAATGTTGAATATCAGCTCAGAATCATGTTTGGATGTAATTAAAGGTATAATCTGTTCCATTTGAACATTTTTGTGCTCTCCCATCTTAAAACAGCAAACATGAATATTAGTTCTTTTGTGGTATGTCTTCTTTTCACACCACACTAGAACATGTAAAAATTTCTTTGCCCTAACCGGTTTGGCTCAGTGGATAGAGCGTTGGCCTGCAGACTCAAGGGTCCCAGGTTCGATTCTGGCCAAGGGCATGTACCTTGGTTGCGGGTACATACCCAGTGGGGAGTGTGCAGGAGGCAGCTGATCGATGTTTCTAACTCTCTATCCCTCTCACTTACTCTCTGTAAAAAAATCAATAAAATATATTTTTTAAAGATTTTCTTTTAAGTTGTTGTTGTGTGTATATTACTTTGCTTATACTTATAAAAGTATGTGTTACTTTTATAGATTCAAATTCACCACAAATATTATCTACAGACTCAAATCCACAGGTCATTCAGATATTTTAAACACGTCATTTACTACTTTGTATGGGATGTATTTATCCATTTTGCTTTCTGAACTAATATGATTACTAAAGTCTTGCTCTTTTTCCTCAGCAACAACTTGTGGGCAGAGTCATGATCAATTATATTTAATTACTCGTGATGAAGTAGTTGAGAATTGTCAAAAGGAATTTCTTATAGAGCAAGGCTAAGATAGGCAGGCAGTCTGAAGAAGTTGGCATTCCAGGCTGGATAAAGATAAAGTGCAATAATTAGTTTTTTAAGGGAAGAAAAAACCAAGTTACAGCTCATAGAATAAAGTGTATCATTGTTGCAGCCTAACAATTTATAAGTCAAGTCTACGGAAATGCCCCAAATGCCAGGGTTCAAATAGCAGTTCTGGCACTGAGGGCCTTCATAACCGTGCCCAGCCACGTTGGAACCTGGGCCAAAAGGAAAGTAAGACAGATCCTGCCTTGATTTAAATTGTAAATTTTGTACATCGTGGATGTTTTTGCATTGATTCTGTTATTTTTTAAAATATTGCCTTAAAACATTATCTTGATTACTGAATTTTTGGTATCCCCTTGCATTTTGCACCCAGAGTACCCAATAACCTCACTCTAGTCCTGGCCCTGCTTACTAAGTCAGCTCCCTGAACTCTAGTGACCTCATCTGTAAAACTGAGGCAATGATAGTAATTAAGAGGATTACTGTGAGGACTCGGTGAGAAAACAAGTGTAAGAATTTCTTAATTGTAAATGTTCACATGTAAAAACATTTACAAAGCATTATAAAATTCCCAGATAAAGTTATTAGACTAAACATTGTATTCTAAGATGTAAAGCTTTTATGGAAAGTGTCAGTTCTATGACTGATAATAGAAATTGAGTCAAAGGCCTTAAAGAGATATGCAGAATTTAAGACACACCCACCTCCACCAAACCTTATTTCAATAAAAAGATATACAACAGCAGCCAAAACAAGCAATTTCCTTTCCAGTTTTCAGAATTAATCTTCACGTGTAAATTCAGTTTGTCCTCAGATTTTCTCTTTACAGTTCCCAAAAATACTCAATTCACAGAAATTGCAATATTAATTTAGGAAGAAACTCTTTAACGTTTTCCTCTTTTAAAAAATTACAGCTAAAACAACCCAGCAGAAAACCTACAAAGAATTGCACTGTTCATGAAGATGGTTTCTGAGGAAGTCGAGGATGTAAACCTTTTGATCCAGGTAGGGGGAATTTCTAGGCAGAAGGAAGGTGAAATGCCTCCTGTTCTCTGAGCTAATGATGGTTTCCAAGCTGGTTAGAATTCAGTGCTAATTGCATTTTGAAACACCACCTCTGAAATCCTTTCCTCTCTCAGGATCTTACATCAATGTTTTGCATTTTCAATAAAACCTTTGCACTTCACCTTTCTCACTGAACAAATCCTGAACTTCAGATGTGCAGGAAGAATTCAGTTCAGATCCTTTCTTTCCCCAGAAGGTTTTGATCTGGTGGCCACGAGGCTAACCTGCAGGAAAGGGTGCCCTGCCCTGTTTCTGAGGGGAGAGAGACAATTAAAATGGGTATTTCAGTGGCTCAACCCAGGCTTGACCACTCCAACAGAGAGTCATTAAACAACTTTCCAGTGTCATCCAAAGAACTTATAACAGAATCAATTGATTCTCATCCTATGCTTTATTAGTTGTGATTTAGGAGACAGAATGGCCCTGTTTACACAGCTGTAACATGTCAGGACCTGCAGCACCATTGGCTCAAAGCCTCCGAGTTGCAGTCCATTCTCCGCAGAATCAATCTGAACTCGAAAACGTTCCCTCTAGGAGACCTGCACATATCCGTCAGCACAAAGTACTTCTCACTTCTCGTGCAACTGCAAATAGTAGTCACTGGAGGTAAGTTGCAAGTTCACCTTCCAAAAATCAGCCCTGACTTGCCATTGCTCTCAGCATGTTCATGATGGAACAGAGGGCTGCAAATGCCTCTTAACTAGGTACCCAACGTGGGTGAATGTGTTCCACTTTGCTGCGAGTCAGATCTCAGGCGCGGCAAGTGGGAGGTGCTGGCTGTTTAACATGCATTCAGAGCATTGCCAATCTAAAATGGCTGCTCAGTAATACTTTAATTGCAGTTTCATGGAAACAAATTGCTCTTTAACTGCAATAAGCATTTCTGTGACTTGGCTGGACTGACAATAGGTGAGTGTTAGTAACAATGCAAGAAGTCACATCAACTTGTAAATAGTCTGTTTCCAATGGCCTCTCAAACTGAGTCAGAGGTGCGCAAGCACCTGGGATGGAATTCCCCGGTGAAGGAATCATTGGGAAAATCACTTCTCGACCTAAATACAGTTATTTAGGCCACATCATCTATAGCTCTTAGATTCACTTATATAATTTATTAGCTCTAAGAAATATTTTACATAAACATGGTGCACATTAGAATCTCCCTATATTGACATTTAAAAGTTTCATTTTAGATGGATTAGTTGTTTCAAATATCAGTGTTAATGAGGGCAAAATAGTTAATATTAAAAGGAGGACAATTTCACCGGCTTCTTTGTGGTGTTTTCTCATTCATAAATGAGAAACTTTGGGGTTTTCTCAGTCTGTATTTTATGACACTACAGTCTGTGTTAAACTACTTCCTAATAAATCACGAAGAGCTGGAAAAGAGTTTCTTGTGGCAAATGGTTTGGGTTGGAAAGGCTTCTCTCAGGCCCTGCTGCCTTTTGGGGTGTGTAAATGTAACAACGCCGGTAAAAAACATCCAACCTTTCAAAGGAGAATCTTTGTACATTAGCAAGAGTGGCAGTTTGCATAATTGGGACATGTATACATATCATAAACATTTCTTTACTCAGTTCAGCAGCGCTCAGTTACATTTGCTTTTATTTTTAATTGCCCTTGCTTGTAGGGACTGGGGGCCATCTTGCTCTGTGACATGGGTGATATTAAATAAGGCCTTTCAAAAGAACAGAGTACATCTCACTAACATCACAAATGCAGTAATGAAAGGTGAACAAGCTGGTGGATTTTTTTCTCTCTAAGCAATGTTGGGGTTGGGGGAGGAACATAATCACTGCTCACATCAGAATAAACCTGAGTGTTTTTAGTGGCTTTCTATCCACAAAGCATCCCCATTAGAGCTGGGTTTTATTGTTTGAAATGCCTCTGGTTTCAAGAAAGTGTTTTACCTAAAGCAAGACTACTACTTAAATATGTCCTATTGTATATTCATAGCTCCATTAGTCCTTCTCCAATTTAGCACATCAAAGAGAAGACTTCATCACTTGCATGTGGATTATACTAACATGAGTGACATTTGTAATCTTATAGGTCTGCAACTTAAGAAATGCTTTTAGAAGCTCGTTATTAAATACGCAGCAGTGCTTGAGGAACCAGCCGTATAATAGTTCATTTAAAGTCTTTAATAACCTTAGCCCTCCACATCACTAAATGCCACACTGTATTACTTACTGAAGTTATTAACTATCTCCTTTGAATTTCTACCCTATATGGGACGAGTGCTTATGCCAAAAAGAATAGAGCAGATGCTTGCATTCTTATTAACATTTCCCCTTTTCTATCCTGAAGAGTCCAAGTTCCCTTACAGTATCTTAAAAGAAAAATAATGTAAGAGCCAGAACTAGTTCCCAGAAATTCCCCAAGATCTAACTCAAGGAGATATTTATGTGATTTTATTCATTTTATTTTTGTCTTAAGCTCTAATGAACTATTCACTTTTACTCTCTGCCTTTAAATTCTCCTCCAAGAAGAGTGCAGTTTGAGCAAGTGACTCTTCCTCCTGGCCTGGGACCCGAAAGCAGGCAGTAAGCACGGGCCTCACCGGGAAGCGAAGCTGATTGCTGGTCGAGCTGTGCCAAAGCTCGATCTCTCTATAGAACGAACCTAGTCCTATTCTCCAGAGAGGGCCTTGGGAGCTCTTCTGGAACAAGTGAAAATAAAACAATTGCCATTTTTAGAAAGAAAATTAAAGGTAGCATTAAAACACCTGGTTTTATTAACCTGTACAGGCAGAAGTCGTAGTGAGATTTGCTCACATATTGCAAGCCTGGCAGTGCAGCCTCTTTGGTTTTCCTCCTTCCAGCCCTGGCCAGGGACCCACGGAGTCTTTGGCCTACACGCGCTCTCCTCAGGGTACCTCTGCGGGCACTGCAGAAGCCGTTGTTGGGGGATAATCTAGCGCCTAGAACTAGCAACTGAACATCTCAAGACTTCTATTAAATGAATTCCAAACCCTCCTCCAAACATTTGGAAAGGCAGAGCCTATAGAGCGTAAGAGCAAAACAAAATAAACAAAAGCACACAGCAGACCACAGGAGTCTAAAAGCACACAGGAAACGGCTGCTTCACCCGTTGAACGTAACTGTAAAGAGCACGGGGTCCCTAAGAACGAATGGAACTTCAGAATATGTACAGGTATGGTTTGGCATGCTGTTTCCGCCAAAGCTATAAACTGGCTAAGAGAACAAGATAGTTATGCCACATTCTCTAACATGTTTTTCATCAATACCCAAGGCTTTCCTACTGAGAAAAAAAAAAGAGCAAGCGAAAATAGCTTAAGAATCAAACAAATATTTATATATAAACACAAAAGATTCACTGTGATATTGGAGAAGTGTAATGAAGTGCTGTTAACAGAATATTCTGAACTTATAAGAAGGACTCCGTCAGAAACATTGCTTTGTACCCCTGCCAAAAACGGCATGATTAAGTAATTTGAAGAATACCTTATTGGCCCAGAGCTAAATAAATATACACACCACCTCTCACAACTCCTGAAATTTAAAGTGAACTTGGTATCAAATAAAAAAAAACAAAACAACCCTACCTTTTCCCAAAGTACAGAAGAGAAAAAGCAGTGTGTAAGCCCAAACTCCATCGAATATTTTTTCTTTTAAGTTTTTATTATTTAAATACACCATACTAGAGCAAATGTCTCTGAAAATATCACAAATAAAAGATTTTTTTTTTCTTCATTCAGCAAATTAGAAGTAGGGGGAAATTTCTACACAGTAGCTGCTATGAGCCTGTTTTTTTTTTCCAATTTTTTTCCATTTTTTGTTCTTTTTCTTCGCCATGGGAGTAGCAACATTAGGACGAAAACACTTACATGCATACATACATTGTATTTTACAGAGATACAATAAAAGTGTTTGTGATAGAATATCACAAAAGCCACATCTCTTTCCTTTATCTCATGTTCAGTTTTGATTGAAACACATTTCCTTACAACACTTAAATATACAAAGAGCAAATAGAATGTTGTTAAGGTAAAACACAGGGTACAAACTCTGGCCAGTGCCCTGCTAATTGTTAATGAGGGTAGAAAGCAGATTTGAATGCTTCTTTTAATTAGCTTCATTAGTCATTTCCCTCCTCCCCAGCTCCCTCCCCCACCCCCCCAAGATGTCCTCTGGTGGATCTTTTTTCATTTTCTCTACAGTCTCCCATTAGCCCAGGTTCATGGAGTCCTTAATGTTCATATTCAGTCATTTTAATACACCAATAAATGCAGGAAGGGCAATCAAGACTAAAGAAGGTGCAATGGCATGGAGCTGGCACTGGTGCTAGCTACAAAGGTGACTTGTCTACTGAAGACACATGGGATCCACCTGTGATGAACAAAATCTGAGATGAAGGCACGCATTCTGCATTACTCTGACCTTTTAGCAGACCTGCAAGAAATAAAAACGGGCATCTTAGCTAAATTTGAGAGATATTAAACTCAAACATGGCTGCTTTTGTCTTCTCTACATTCACTAATCTTCTTTTATTAGATTACTTTCCAACTGTGACTTGATGGAGGCTTTCTGCGCTACTTACTCCAACAGTGAAGAACTAAAGCATAACATTTTCTGCAGTTTTACTAGCAGAGAAAATGAGACAATAAATGGACTTTTGGAAAGTTTCTGGTGTAAAGTTCTACAATGAATTGCTTAACTCTGCAAAAAGTAAGTTTCTTTCTGAAAGGGATGAATTATAACATCTTGCCTACTAGTCATATCTCGAAGGCACACTCAGAGCCATGTCCCTCCCCAGGAAGTTTTGGGGTAATATGTTCAACTGTATAACCTTTGGCAAGTTACTCAACCTGTCTGTGCCTCAGTTTCCTTGTCTTTAAAGTGGGGATAACATGGCTGTCATAGGATTACATAATACATATGTGGAGCATTTTCAACAGTGCCTGGCCCTTAATAAAACCTAAGCAAGTGTTGGCAGTTATTATGACTATTCTGATATTCCCACATGTCACCTACTCACCTATGTCCTTCTTGACATATAGGTATGTTACCTGCATGAGTATGTTTGTGCATGTGTTTGTGTGTCTATCTGTACACACACACGCACGTACATATAAACAGATACTTTACATCTAGTATTTCCTATCTGTTGTCACTTGATACTACGTAAAATATTCTGAATATATAAATCAAACAAATGTAATGTGTTAATGATTCATGATCAGTTAAAGAATGCAGTTCAATGCAAGTCTAATTTTAAAGTCTAAGTTAGAAATGGTAATCCACACAGTCGTCAAATACAATCTGTTTGCAATTACCAAAATGAAATAATATATATTAGATTTTTATGGTTTTTAAATGACATTTTGAGCTTCGAAGTTCTCGTTTCACCCTTTCCCTAACTTACTAAAAGCCTGAAGTCTATTAGGAGCTGCAACCCCCCACTTCCAAGCTAATTAAAGTGGTGGAGGCTTAATTCCCCAGAGTGGAAGCTCAGTGTGAGCAAGGTAATTTGTCTGTCCAGAACAAAGATGCGGCAGCAGCCAGCGAGCATATTTAATAAATGAGCATCAAATGCCCTCTACGATGGACACACACTCTACACCAATTATGCGACTGCAAGGGAACTGTGCAGTGATATGTAAACTAGGACACGAGCTACATTTCCCTCCAACTAAAGCGGTGTGATGATCTCTTATGCTACTGAAAAGCAGGGAATTCTAGGTGCAACCATCACTCTTGAGAGGAAGAAAAAATTCCAGAGCAGGCAAAAATTTATTTAAAAAAAAATTAGCCACAACTTCTGATTGTATGTACATTATTCTCTAGAAGGCAATGTTCTCCTAAAGAGAGCCGAGCCTCCTCTGAATATAGGCTTCCACGTTGTAGGATCCTTGGGCACCAGTGGTCTGAGACTTTAGTCAAGAGATGGTATGATTTAAAAGCTGAATGTTATTGTTTTTCTCAGAATATACAAAAGCCAACGATGCAGAACAAGAACTAAACTGCACACCCCAGACAATGGGAACAAATTTCAGGGGAATAAAAGTTTAAAGGGACTAGATGATGGGGTCTATACTTTCCATACAATTAGCTGCCTTTAAAGAAGAAATGTACAGACAATCAACTCATTCCCTTGAAGGCAGAGGATGCTTGTGTGTATTTATTATGCATCATGCACAAAAAAGATAATTAGTTCTACAAATAGAAGGAAACCAGCCAAAATTAATGTCCAATTTTCCCTACCAAAAATATGGAGAACGAGAAAGAAAATAAAATGGAGCTACTTGTCATTTCTCCCTACTTAGCTCCCCGAGAAAAGAAACACTGAAGGCTTTGGGGAAAATGATTTTAAAGCATTCTCCAGATCCAGAAAGCAGTTTATGTTCCACCAGGAAGTGTTTTCATTACCTCTTCCCCCTTGCCCTCTCATTAATATCTCTCTGGACCACGTTCAGCTTGCCCAAAACCTTTATTTACAAAAACTACCTTGTGAATTGACTGTGCTCATGGTGAGCTGAGCACCAAGGGCAAAAATGTGAGACATTTATTCCAACAGGGAAATGTTCTTAATTAACATCACCCCTCCACCTCCCCCAAAACACAGCCTCTCACCAACATCTGACAAGAACATATCCTTAAGTTATATTTCCTTATGCCTTTTAAGAGCTATTAATTTTTGAAGGCCACCTGTCTCTTTTGGCTTCCAACATTAAGAAAATATACACTGGTAGGTTCTTATTCACTGCCTAGTATATTTTGTATTCCAAATGAACACCCTACCTCTCCTCTCACCACCACCCGGGAAAAGTTATAAAAAAAAGAACAGAACACTTAGATGAAAGGCACAATCCATGCAATTTTGTTAACACGTAAAATCAGATTTTTTTTTTCAGTGTTGCTCTGTTTCCTCCCTAACAACTCTAAATTTATATCGCCTTATACTCAGAAAGATGGTACTGAGACCCTGCTCATATTTCTTACATGTCCTCTGCACTTGGTCCCTAGCTAACACGGCCACTGCCTGCATCCTCAGTGCTCCACAGTTTGGCTGCATTTCCCATCTTGTCTCCACATCCTTCAATTCTCACCATGCACGTTGGTGAGCTGTAACAATCATTTCTAATACTTTGCTAAGGCAGGAAAGAAATGGTATAAAACCAGCAAAAAATGTTAAAAAGAGAATTTGGGGGGAAACTAAGCTTTTATATTGGAAGGGGTGGGAAAGTGATCAAACATTTTATTCCTAGCTCGTTTTCCTTTGAGCTACCAAGTATAACTAACTACAAATGTCTCTGCCTCCAAACTGAAATGGGGATCTCTACATATTTATGCGACCCATTCATTGTTCTCAACTCTACCCTGTAGATTCATTTCATTACATAAAAATCTGTATGTGTTTACATGTACAGCAGCTTGAAATGCCTCATCAATGGTGACTGGTTAATTTGCAATAAAATATTTGACTTCTATTTTAAAAATGGTCTTCTATGTAGCTTCCCCTTGTTCATAAATTACATATAGTACATGTATTGTGATGTAATTAACATGTAGTTATAAAGAAATAAAAAATACGTTTAAAATTATCCCATAAACTTGAGTAAGGGAAAACGATAAATATGAGCATTAAAAATATGGTAGTGTGATTTTAAATCGTTAAAAGTTTACAAATATTAGTCATTTTCCCCACAGGAAGCATTGAAACAAAATGTATTACAGAAGACAAAGCAGCTTAATATTTTTTTCCGAAACTTCTGAAGCTTGCTAAATTCCTATTTGCAGATAAATGTTGTTTTTTTGTGATCCTTACAACAGACATTAATGAAGTTCCTATTGTAAATCCATAAAGAATTACCAAGTGAAGTGTGCACTTTTTGTTTCAATGCAATAACTCAGTGCTGTGTGATTGCCTGGGTTAATGATGAAAAAGTCAAACATACTATCAGAGCTGATGGAAAAATCTATCACCAATCTGAAATTAAAATTCATCTGTGGTCAATAAGATTTAATATCCATGCAAGTGGCGCTGTAAAGAGTAAATGAATCAATGTCATCAATACATAATCAGTATGAAATATGATGTGAATAAAATTATGCGCACGAGTCATACATTTCACTCTTTTCTGGGCCAGTGTGGAATGAACAGTCTCTTAACTGAAGGTTGACAGTAATTGTTACAAATTAGGCACAGCAGTTATCAAAATGCACTCACTTGCATAGCTATAGGACTTATTAAGGAGATTAAAATAGATCTAAAACTATCCAGTACTGGGGGTGCTGAACAACTGTTGATCACTAATTTTCCCTCTGAAGTGCCTTCTAATACCACATGACTTGTGCACTTGTATAATTTCCTCATTTCTAACACTGGTCCAAAAACTTTCCAGTTGCAGATCAAGAATTGAGATACATAATCTTTAATGGAGCTATCAGTGGCCCAAATTGACAGGAAAGAGCTAGAACTTTGTTTTAAAAGTCACGGCTTATTCAAATTTTACTGGACTGCCAATCAACAAAAATGCTCTCCTCTGGAATTACAGAATGCTTTGTAAAACTGCTTTTCTAAAGCATCAGTGTCCGGATTGCTATTACCAATACTGAAACCACTCTTGCCTGACAAAGACGATTCCCTTTCCTACCATAATGTTCTAATTTTCCTCCCACAATAACCTATTCACATCCATTGTGCTTCTGAATATCAAAATTATCAAATGGGATAAAAAACTGGTAATACAGAAGTTTTTGCTTTGTTCAACTCTGCATATGATAATCCTACATCAGCACAGCTACAAACTAAGTCAGGGTTTTTTCTAACTAGAAGAGATTCACAATTTAATCAGCTCTCCTATTTCTGAACCCTGTATGGATGAGTAGTCTACATTTCTTTAAAAGGGCATGCAAAGATACAAGCACCCAGGAAAACTCCACCGCTCAGTGCAAAAACGGTTGAGCCTCCCAACTTGCTCTAATAAAGCTTATTAGTAACTGTGGGGTCTTTACCTTCTGGTCTGGCAGTAGTGGATTGCTCTGAAGTGAATTCAAATGGCCATTGATGAGAGCTGTAGGTCTATCATGTTCACAAAATAAACTGCCATTGATGTAGTGAAACCGATCTCCCGGGACCAGGCGATTCCGGCAGGTAGAGCATGTAAAACACTGGAAGGGAAAAAGCAAGCCCACTGAAAACAAGTACAAATTAAGTCTTTTTTTGGTCACAAGTTTATAAACTGTTTTTAAGCGGGTATCTGTCAAGTACAGAGCTACTTAGGGTTTAGTGTTTTCCTTCCTTCGAGGTGATTGCAAAATGCAATATATTGGATCTGCACAAAGTGGGAAACAGACAAACGTGTGCTTGTGGGGGGTGGGGGGCTGGAAGGGGGACGTGCCGGGTGGGTGGGTAATAATCACGGCCAATCCAGTCTCAGTGGATTCCTTTAGTGTTGGCAGTTTGAGAAAACACAGTTCCTACTATGGAGAAACGCCTTGCCTCCGGTAGAGGATTCTTTTTAAAAGAGAGGGGCAAATGCTACCTTAAGATGATACACATTGCCTTGGGCCCTCATGACGAGTTCGCTCGCAGGAATCGACTGTCCACAAGCGCTGCAAGCACCGCTATTCCCAAATAACCTGAAACAAAGATGACGGGGGACACCGATGAACACTCCCAAATCAAAGAAAAAGAAAGAAGCAATCCCCTGGCCTCTGGCCCTCCCTTTGGAATGCATCTGACAGAGGCTGAAAGCTTAGGCGCAGGCTGGCGCTTTATGAGTGATTTACATAACCTGGGGAAAACCCTTTTTTGGGGTCACAACTAACTTCTGCCTACCGCAGAGGAAGAGGATGCCCCGGATTTAATCAAAATATTGACTTACATCTCTAGCAAATACTAAACAATTCTGTCCTACACATTTTATCAGATTACTGGGTTCATCATAAAAAAAAAAGATACAATTCATGACTGGAGTTTAAATGCATTGTGTCCTTGAAATTATATGAAGAACTCTTTTGTACTTTAATCATATCTTGAGATATGAGTCATCAAAAGGGTTAAGAGGATTTGATTGTATATCTAAGAAGACATCATGCTCAGTGTATTGAAACTCCCGTAAACCTCCATCGGTGCAGACTTTCCATTAGAAACTCTCTGCTATCCAGGTTGATATATAATGTGTATGGGTTAACCTTTTCAATCATGGTGTCAACACTTAAGATTTGCCTCTGCTCATCTCTTTCATCCTAACCTTCTCTCTCTCTTGATAATGAAATGCTTGCTCCAACTTCCCTCTATCTGCTCCTGAGTCCACAATTTAGATTACTTCATCTCTGCTAGCAACAAACTGAATGAAATTTCGATTTGAGCAGAAAGTAATTTACCGGGATCTGGACCCATTTGTCATCATATCTCTCTGGGTGTTTGCTGTATCACTGCAGTTTTCCTATGCAATCAAATGAGACCACAACATCTGCCATGGGGGGAGGAGGGGGAGAAGGAGAAGGCTGCAGAGGAGGGGAAAGCTCTAGGAAGTGTGGTGCACTGAAGAAAAAAATATATACATAATTCCTTATATCCTTCCACAGGCGCAACAAAATATTTTAATGAATACCGAACTTTGGCTTTTATGGAATCTGTAGACTCAAACTGGGAAAGCTTTATTTGCTTTCGGGCTTCCATCTTTAATATCCACAAATATTTATTAAACAGACCAGAATGATTTCACATTGAAAGGTGATATCAGAACAAGCAAGCAGAGTCAGAGAGGCACTTTCAACACTGAAAAACAAAGTAATAGGACTTACAAATTAACATACTGGTGCCGTAATAAATATTAATATTTACATTTCCTCCTTGTTCAAATAAAGTCATAAAATGCAGTTTGTGTCAAACCAGGAGACATGTTCCTATAGAACACCCCATAATCTGAATGATTGCGGCATGCCTCTATATAAAAATAATTGCTTTGAGTTTTCAGGATCTGGTCTTGCAGAAGAGGCTTGTCATGTTCAAACTACTAATTTGCTGTCGCCACTTTATTGAAAATAGCCTGTAAGTTGTTATTAAATGTATCGACTGAACGACAGGGAGAGTAGTAAAACTGCCCCTTAAGATGGCTTTTAATAGGAAGCCCGAGAAACAAATTTTGCAGCAGCATCGATTTGAAGAGTTCAATCAAAACTCCATTTCAAAACTAATTAGTCTGAGATCCAGGACACATTGACACGTTCTTGCAGAATCAGAACAGTTACGGAGAGAAAGCTGAAATAATACACTGTCAGGACCTCTAGCCGTAGGACCACACAGTGTGGGAGCTCAGGGCCGCTGGCCTGCCAGCTCCTGGTGCTGGACCACTTCAGGAGCACTGATGAGGACCTCCTGGTGCCTCACATCCAGCATCCAGCGAGCAGGGCTGTCAGTGCCGCAGCAGGGGGCTTCTCGGAAAGGCGGGGTGACCAGAGAATTAGTATGGCTATGGAAAAAGAGTTTCTGGTCAACAGCAGGGCTATTCCAATCCCCAAGAGGGGTACCAAGTTCAAATAATTGGGGTAAAAATAAAGTTAAAAACCTGTCAATGTGGCCAAATACATGCTGAGGATAAAGGGGGAGGGAGGTATGTGTAGAGAATAGGTGTGGGGAACAGAATCTTGCCAGAGCTAAGGACCAAATATTCTCTTACAGCAACCCAGAAGTATTTTAATGGATAGGAGTCTGTAATTATGGCTGCCACTACCAACAGGTACACACAGTGACACGCCATCTCAAAAATACCCTTTCACAGTATCGATCTGATTACCCAGCCAAAAGTATTCATTTATTTAACAATTCACCCCAAGTAAAGTCAGCTGTATGTCTTCAACATCTAAGTGTATTTTAATAATCAGGGTAGCCGTATGTAATCCGAAAGCTTTTTATATAGCTTATTTTCTCCAACGCCACTTAAGTAACCTTTCAGGGAACATTCAGCCACAAAATCAGGGGATTCCTAAAGAGTTAAAAATTACAGTTTCAAAGTTTGAAAATGACCAAGATCCACCTAAGACTGATGTGCTATTGGATATTATTAATGGAGTTTAAGATCTTTCCATGTCTACAGCTTCAAGGCTGCCTCAGAGCAGAACAACTTACATACATGTCTATACACATTTTAATCCCCTTCACCAGAGGCGAAGGCTACCATTAGAATTCAACCCTTTTTCTGAAAAGTTGTTTCTTTTTCTTCCTCTATAGCAACGTTTCTGTGCACTAGAGAGTTAATTATCTAACCAGGGGGACTGTCCAGGACAGTGTTTGATTTAAAAGACTCGAGGCTTTAGGTGCTCAATTAAGTAGCTATCGGTCTCAGACTGGACTATAATGGGCTCTTTTCTCTTTAACTCAAGCAACGGGGAGATATACCCCAGGTCAGGCTAATTAAAGCCAGGGGAGTCTTTAATTGTGATGACAGAATCGGTTTCAGTTTCCTTTCTTTGGGTCCTCAGTCCGAGAAGGTCGTTAATATTTCAGCATTTGGGCAATGCAATCAATCACAAACATCAAGAGGTTCCTTATATGGGAAAAAGGGAAAAGAAGGGAAGAAATCCCACCAAACCTCTGCACTTTCAAGGTGCTTTGCTCCTCCAGGAAGAGCACAGTGTAGTGAGTACTGCTTGCCGGCTCAGCTTCAACTCTCCTTTGCTGACTTAAGGGGAGAGCAAGTCGTATTTTTAGTTTAGTAATAATGCTTAGCATCTTTCTGTAACTTCAATGACCAATAGGTGGGCCTATTTTCTACCGCGTTATTACTTCAAGCAAAATGCTGGCAATATGGAGCAGTACTGGCTGTGTTTTTCAAACTGCTTCAGGCAAGGAGAGGTGTGTTTCTAAGAGTGTAGCTGAAAGGTATACATTTGTACCTCCAAGTAAATATCAGCAACCTATCTGAGGAGAAAAATGCACATCCACAGCTGCTGATCCAGAAGCAATTGGTTTTCCAGCAGGTTCCTATATGTAATCTACATTCTGCACCAGCTATATTAAATGTAACAAAGAAATGCAACCCAGAAATTATGCCTGGAGCCAAGTCCATTAAAGGTACTTTGGAATAACTAGAGACCAAGCACCTTAAAAGCACCAGAAGCTATTGATACTTAAGAGGGGGGCTGTGAATAATCGCAACCGCTGCATTAGAGAGGGGAGGGAGAGGGGGAAAAAAAATCAGCCAAATTACGCTTGGTTAATTCAGAGTAACAGATCTGCCCCCAAGTGAATTGGAGGCCTTGAATTAATTCTGTTATGACAAATCAAGATAAACGTTCCCCCTAAATTGCATGCGATTTAATTAATTTTTGAGATCCTGGGTTTTTTTTTTCTCTCCCTCCTAGCTAATAGTTCACATGCTCCTGTGCTGTCATTGTGCTTGAGTGGGCAGACTTCAAAGTGATATTAAATAACCAACTATTAGATTTACCTAGCACGTCCTATTGGAAAAGTGCCATTTAATTACCTAGCCTGTTCAATTAAAGGGACAGCATTCTCTGAATATAGCAGCTTGCTGTTGATTACCAGGGAAATGAACTCGCTGTCTGGCGGCGCCTCCGAGCCTCACGCGACCCCCTCCCAAAACACACCCTCCACCGCCAACCACCACCGAGCCCCCTCCCGCCGG
>NW_006288633.1:1650740-1656774 GCF_000327345.1 Myotis davidii
CACTTTCCGAGCCCGAGGTGGGGGCGGAGGAAGAAGGGTTTGGAGAAAAGAGAAACGGAGTTTCGAAGCTACTTGGTGGCGCTTGCATTGAGCTGGGGGGTCGGGGGCTGGGGAGGAAGGGGACAGTTGCAAGGTTGGCCAACTTTTGTAAAATGAGGGGGGTTGGAGGGGAGACAGGGGTTGGCCCCTTTAAGATTCACTCTCCCCTCCTCTCCACCTCCACCCCTGCCTTTCCCTCCCTCTCTTAGAGGCCAATTTTGTTAATTAAATGTTTTGTTTGCAACGCAGCTCTCATTCATTGCGGACACGTCATTCGGAGCAGATCTAAGCCAGAGACCAGATCTCATTAGATAAAGCCCATCAGAACTAAGAAAATGGAGGAGCCACTAATTAAAGCTTTTAATTGTGCGGATTCGCTGCAGCAAGGCAGCCGCTTTATCTGAAATCTTGGAGGGAGAGGAGGCAGAAGCCCAGCTCTGCCCAATCCACACTTGGTCGCCCAGGGAAGAGGGGACTGGGAAAAGCAGTGCCCATACTACCAACGCCCGCCCCTCCTCCCCCTGCCATACACACACACACACGTACACACGTACACCTCCCGGCTCTCCCGCGGCGTTTTAGCCAGATCTCGGTTGTTTCACAAAGCTCACAACCTCAAAGTCAGACAGTTTAAAAGCCCTTAATAAGTCGCTCTGTGGTCCCAGCCAGGCCACAGGGCCGCAGGGTCGGTCCCCTTCACCTGGTGGCCAGAGAGCGGATTACTCCGCCCTTCAGTGGCCCATGGATCAGTCCCAGTCCCGGCCCCGGCCCGGCAAGAAAAGGCTCACCGGGACCACCACCGGCGCTCCTGGCGCATTTCCTCGCCCTCCCAGGACCTGGAGCCCAACCCGTCATCACTGAACTTCAAACTAGAAAGCTCCTCCAACAAGTGTCCTGCAGCGAGATTCCAGAGGAGGGGTACCTGCGAGGAAAAGGATAGTGCAGGCCTCCCACCTTTCCACCTTTTGGCATCTTGATGGGCAGAGGGAGGAAACACTGAAGAAATTCCTTAAATTAGGAGCGGGGAGTGGGGGTGGGGGGGAGGCGAAGAGTGTCAGCTGCTGATGAGCCCTGAGCAGACAGAGTTTGAGGCCAGCAATTTGGTGCTGAGCTAGAACTCATCCCTCCGAGACGGATCTAAAAGGCTTTCAAGATAGCATCCAGTTCAAGAAAAGGCCTGGCTCCAGTTTTTAAATGCAGAGGAAAAAAGAAAGGAATGAGAACAAGGACCCAATTAATACGGCTCCCCCGGCACATACCCCCTCCACTGCTCCGTTAAGCCACCGAAAACAACAAATGGGCATTTATATTTGGCCTCAAGTATAGGGAAAGGAATGGAGAGTCCCAGGAACCCACTTGCCTAAACTTGTCCTGAGGGAATGCAAGTGGACCCATCTTCCTTTTAATTAGTGGTAATCAGAAGCAAAGGTTTTTTGAAGGCACTTGGAGAAGAGATGAATCTGTACCATTCACCGTGTCTGAACAGCACTGTCAATTTTTCCACTTCAAACCACCGTCCTTTCTTACCACAGTTTTGCTCTCTATTTAATTACAATACTGTCAAAGCTCAAGGCACTGCTTGGAAGGAGGTCCAGAAACCATTGCACTCATGCTCCTGCTGGTTTTCCAACATTTACCTCTAAAAGAACACTTAGTGAAATTAATGCTGCCATCTTAATTTCTAAGTAAAAGCCCTCTCCCATCATGTATTTCTTTACCTTGGCTGATGGAGGATGCCAGCAGAGTAGACATAGGTTGCTTCACTGGAAAAATCAAATGTCATTTTACTCCATCATTTTACACTAAGGATATCACTGGGCTAACTATACACACACTCAGCTCTGAGCCACATAGGGATCCTTTTCAGTTTTAACTGCAGAGTGAGGGAATCACAATGGAGCTAAACTTTGAACAAAATATCTCGTCCACTGATTTGCTGCCATTGAAAAAAAAAAAAAGAACAAAATTTTCTGCTAATCATTATAAAGAAAACGGTTTAGAGCAGAAATTTAAATAGAATGCAATTCTTTTTCAAAGTGAGCGGTTCTTGAGCACTTCTCTAGTATTAACGGTGTGCATGGCTTTTTTTTTTTTAATTACTGGATGTTGAAACAAAACACCTCCTAGAAGCATTCATGTGCATCAGTCTATCAAACCATTTACTCAAATTAAATGTGTAATCCTTCAAATGCCTCCTTTCAAATTAATGAGTTTAAGTAGCTTGAGTTCACCTGAAAAGATCCTATAGGCACCTGACCTCCTGAATTCTTTCCATTAATTGCACCGAAACTTGTTGGAAAAGACTGCTTACACTGCCATATGAATGTTCCTATACATTGCTTTAAAATGCAAGATTAGTATATTCTATAGTCTCTTTTCCTGACTCTCTTTTGGGAACTAAGGGTAATGACACAAATGACAACAATAAGCCCCCAATCGGACTATTCCTCAATAGTTAAAAGCTACAGATTCTACATCGCAAACCACACACTAACACAGCAGCATAAGCCTCCAAGTAACAGTATATAAAGAGAAACGTTACCATTAAGTTTTTGGGGTTTTTTCCTGTAAGTACTACAAGTCTTTAAACTGATGGGTAATCAGCATTTTTCACAAGGAGACACAACACAAAGAATGAATCAGTTTTACAGGCAAAAAAGTTTAAAGGTGCTTATGTCAATATCATAATTAGCCACAAAAGGCAAATCATTTCTCACTAATTTCACTTTTAAATCAATCTTTTGTCTCCATTCTATGTAGATCCCTACCTTGCTTTAAGAAAGCAGCTTAACTCTCACTGGAAATGTTTTATTTTTAGCAGAGGGTCCCGGTTGGGGCTGACCACTTAAAATTTCGGTCCCCAGAGTGCCCAACTTTTGCACACCTCGCGGCACCCGAGGGGCAGTTTTTATTTAGTATAGCCTTCACCATTAATCTGTCATTAAAAATTTGAAGATTAACACATGCTTCTTGAACCCCTTAAATTCAGCCAACCAGCAGGTTCTTGAGACTACAAGGTATTCTCCTAGGAGCTCTGCTCCTTTCCTTAAAACCCTTGGCAACCTTTGGCCTTGCCATTGCTCTACTTTCCCATCTTGGGAAGGGCAGCCAAGTCTTACCTAATGTAGTCATTTCTGCAAAGGATCATGCCGCTCTTGGTGTAACAGGACGTGCCGATGTCACCCAGCTGCGCCTGGCAGCAGGAGCACTTGAGGCACCGGCTGTGCCAGTAGCTGTCCATGGCATAGAGCAGAAAGCGGTCCGCAATCTTGCCCCCGCAGCCTGCGCACCGCTTCCAGGAGAGGGAGCCGGCCGTCACCGGGGGCGGCTGTGAGCTGCTGCCCGGATTCACCATGGTCTGCAGAAGGCGGGAAGGGGGAAGGAAGAGAAATACAAAAAAAAAAAAAAAAAAAAAAAACAAAAAAAAAAAAAAAACACGGGCAATGCAAAAGTTAGTAAGTGCCGCGTGAGCTAGCGAACAGTTCCCCCCCAGACCTGCTGGAAGGAAGCAGCAGGGCAAGGGCGGGAAGGAGGGTGAGGGGAGAGGGAAGGAGGGAGGCTCGCCGGCAGCAGCCGCCTGTTTACTTTTCTCAAGCTTTGTTCTGAGGCCACGAGCTCCTCTCAACTTTCCAGCGCTCCCCACTGCTGACAATTCCAGCTTGGGTGCTGTCAAAACTCCGAGAGCGAGGCTCGGCCGCGCGCTCCACCAAAAAAAAACCCCAGCCCCGGCCGAGCCCCGAGTGCGAGCGGAGGGGAGTGGGGAGGCGGCCTCTGCTGGAGCCACGTTCCCTCCCGAGCTCTGCCCTGGGAAGTGCAGCTGCAGTTCACAAGTTGGAAATAGTTCGGTTTTCTGAGAAGGGAGGGAGGAACAGGCAGAGGGGAGATGGAGAGCATGGTGGTGGGAGGGGAGGCTCGGGGACCCGAGAAGGGGTGGGGGCAAGGGGCGGGGGCGGTGTGTAAAGTTGCGAAACTGGTTTTTCGTATTTTAAACAGCACCTTTCACATGCCATTGTGGTGACCGCCATCTCCCATTATTGTTCCAAATCTCATTTCATTTTGAAGATCAATGAGTGTTTTCTCTGGGTTTTCAGGACACAGGCAAGAATAATAGATCATTGAACTTTAGGATGCCTGTTAACTTCCTATACAAACACTCTCCACTTTGGTCTCACTAATCTGCCCTTGATCAGCAATTTAAATGCTAAAGCTTTGTTCCTCCGAGGGGGTGGGGGGTGGGTACGGGGAGGGGTACAGATAATATAGGAGAAGGCACTATTAAAGGATGCACAAGTAACACGCGAGCCAGTCCGGCTGTCACCAAAACTGCTTTTAAAAATTCCCCACTCTTCCTAATGAATGTCATGAGAGAAGCAACTGGGCTATAATATGGGAATCAATTTATAAAGCTTAGCCTAAACCGATTAATTTGTTGCCTCCAACCCGGAGTCCAATAAAGTCCTAGTGTTCCTCCAGTCACTTATTCTATAAAAAGATCAAGTTATTTACTGCCAATTAAGCAGCCTGTTTTGTCTTTGTCCTCTGTAAGCCGAGAGTGTGGCTCCCCCCAGGCTCCCAGCTATCTGCTCAAGACATTCAGCTGATACCTCAGAAGGGAGAGGGCGAACTTTGCCTGTCCCCGGCCCAACTTGGCTGCTGAAAAAAAAAAAAAAAAAAAAAAAACCGAGGGGAAGGGAACGAAAGAACTCGGGTTCCTTAAATAGGCCGATTTTAAACACATTTCCTCCGAAAGAGTCCCGGAACGTGTGTCCAGAGACCGCACAATAAACCAGAATAAGAACTGCACCAATTAAGCTGTAACAAAACCCTGAGACTTTGGAAACAAGACCACTCTAAAACCCATTAGCATTGCATTTATCCGAATGCATCATACCTTTATGTAAATTGATTTATCTGATGCATTTACTCGAGGAATTGCTTTTTGTTACAATTTCAGCCCTAACCCAAATGAATCTGCATTTCCTGCCCTAGGTCTTTAAACTGTTTCCCCCAACGTTTTAATCGCTCCGAATTCCTTTTTAAAAGGGGAGAGGGAGGGAGGAGATTGCAAGCTCTTCCCCGCCCCCCTCTTTGGTGAGAGGTAAATATATATGTATATTTTTTTTGAAAAGGAAACATTACACTGAGAAAAGCATCCAGTAACCCCATTAGCTAAAGCTCTTAAGGACAAGCAATACCTTAATGCTGATTAAATCTAAAAGAGATGAATCAAGAGGACTGACCAGAAACTGACTCCCCTGATAACTAAGGACGGGCCCTCATCAAGTTTCATTTAGAGTTGGAAAAAAAAAAAAGAAAGAAAGCTTTTAAGTTAAATAGGCTTATACTCTAGTAATTACATAGCCAAGCAATTTAGGTCCTGGGATAGTCAGTGAAATAGAAAGCAGAACTGGCAGCTAGAGGCAAAATCTGCCCCCCTTTAACAACGTCTCTGGTGTTTTTTAATGGAGACCAAGGGAGGGACAAACGGAGCGCTGGCAATTTGTAGTACAAAAATGGATGCTTAATTCATGTCTTGATTTTAATTAGGTGATTCACCGGATTTCTCCTGGATTGGAACAAAAGACTTGCAAACCAGGAGGAATGTTTTAAAAGACCCAGCAATACCGAATCCTGCTCACTCAGATCCTTTCTGCCACTGTTTCAAAAATAGTGTTTACTAGAGGAGTGGAGGGGGGTCGTGCCTATTCCCCCCACACTACTTCTCACACTTAAACCCTCCATGCAGCGCCCGCTGCCTTTCCCTTCGGAACTGAAAACCTCCCCACCCCCTCCAAGGTCCTCACCAGCCCGGTCTCCGAGAACCCTTTTGTAAGCAGGAACCGCTACAAAGCTGGCGGCCGGGGCTGCCCTCCGTGCTAGCTCGCAGGCCGGCCTCGGTAGTTTCAGACTCGCGCATTATCCAAGCCAACGTATTGTTTACTTGCCATTCGGGACGGTCAAGGGAAGGCAGCCCCAGGAAACAGCGCCGGCCCCC
>NW_006288633.1:1657279-1657506 GCF_000327345.1 Myotis davidii
CGGTCCTTACACATGTGTTACTGACAGAGCAAAATCCCAACTACTCCCCGGCTCCGCCGCCGACGTCAGCGACCCTCAGCCACTGGGCGGCCGGATTGTTCAGGCGGAATAATAAAACCTGCCAATCCGGGGCAGGACAAAGGGATGCCTGAAACGAGACTCTGGGGGCGGGGGGAGCGAGCCTGGCGGCGGAGCGGCCGAGGGAGGAGAAGGGAAGGGCCCGCCTC
>NW_006288633.1:1657614-1667293 GCF_000327345.1 Myotis davidii
GGCGCGGAGAGCCGCACCTGCCTTCTGAGCGCGCCGGAGACTCCCGGGACCCGCTCCCGTGCGCCCCTTGGGGATTGACCTCCCCTCAAACGCGGGCGAGACGCGGAGGAAACTTATTGCACCTCTTTCTCAGAAATGGGTCTTTTCCTGTTTGGGAAGAAAAGTCTTCCCCAAATCTAAGGGCGGTGGGCTTCACACACACACGCAGAAGAGGTGGTTTTCAAAATAACTCACGGTGTTGGAGATTTATGAACCTAGTGGAAGTTTAGTTAACGAGGGAAACCCAGTAAGGGACCAGCAGATTCTAAATACTGCTTTGCTTAACCCCCCTTCTCATGAACCCGAGTATAAACCAAATGCCTAGTAGGCACTTCATAGATATCCATCAATTGTTGGTGATAAATAGATCACAATCCTTATTTTTGAAGTTAAGGAAAACGGGGGTGAGGGGGGCGGGGGGGACGGAGGTGGGGAGCCTTGCTGGTCTATCCATCCCGTTGTGGAGGATGAGAGGCCGAATTCCTTAGGGCCCTCAAAAGCAATGGAAGTAATTGCAAAATTCGCAATCTCACAGCCGCTGGAGAGTAAGAAAGGTCACTTCCAGTATAAATCAAGTTTTGAGGAATGCTTTTAGGGTACTAGCCTGGAAGTCTCTTTCCACGGCCCAAGCGCAGCCTAGATGCTTGAATACCTAGTCATTCAACTTTATCTTCTGTGCCAAATAGGTTCAATAAATCTCTGATCTGGGGCTAATATTAGGTCTGATTATTATTATTAAGTTCCAGGGAGATTTTTCTGGTGGAAATTATCATGAAAGTGCAAAGCCCTTCTGCAAAGTGTCATTAAGTAAAACCAGCCTGTGGGACAAGTTTTCATATCGTATTAACACTCAGTACTGCTAGATAGAGAAAAGGAACCTGCAGGAGAATCTGGCTAGACAATGCAGACGTTAAGCATCTGTGGTTTTTGTGTCTGAGTGGAGACTTCTGTCCTTCAAACCATCCAAACCAAGCTGCAAAAGAAACAGTAATCATTGCCTATAACATCGAGCAGAGGACATTTTAAATACCTACTTGAATACTCATTCCTTTATACTTCTAGCACCAAAATTAAATTAATTTTATTGATTGGTATTTAAACTTGCATTTTTATGATCAAGTGCTCGTGCAAAAAACAGTTTTTTAAATCATTAAAACTACAGTAGTAATTGAAATGTCCTGTACAGCAAGCAGCTGCAGATGGGTGTGATTAAAGAAGGCCAACTTAAAGATGTAATATTCCTTGAAGGTTAGTAAGGAAAACTAAGTTAAACCAAATGAGGAAAGGAACCCCATAAACAAATAATGCACACATTTTAATTCCCTGGTTCAGTGTTAATTCATTAATAATGTATAATAGTCAAAAAGAGATGACACAAGATCTTACCTTATGATTTGACATGTACAAGTAAATTTCCTTCTCCAGGCCTTAATTTTGTCATCTACAAGTTATGGAATTAAGCAAAATGGTCTTACTTTCTCCTTTTTAAATAATCATTTTCTTAAATAGAAAACATAGTACATTGTTCTGTGATGGTGTGGTACTTTAAGTACTTCCTGAAGTATTAATGCTAAAATAAAATCTTTAAAAGGACATGTTGGAAATTTAACCAGGCACATGTTCAGATATCACCAAGTGACTCTCCAGAAGGATCCACGTAGTTTCTATGAAAGGAAAGGAGAGAACAAGAGAATGATGGATAAAACTTTGACTATAGAACTCTAGTCTAGAAAGGGCCTCGCAGGTGGTTTTGGTGTTAGTACTCTTCTATGTGTAGTGAGGTCTTTACATATGTCCTGGTAGATTAGCGTGGGTGGAGTATATTACCAGAGAGCTTTATTTGCTGATGTTGTGGTTATAGAAATACAAAAGTGATAATGGCTAACAGTCTCTTCTGAGAGATAGGGAGTAAATGCATTCACTGTAATCAAAATTCAGGTGTACTTTAACCACAGCGCCACCACTGGGTGATTTTTATTTTTGCATTCTTTGCATTTTGCAGTCCATCTTCTTCTGAATAGCAAAATTTGTGGTATGAAATGCTTGCCTGAAAACCAATGTCAATCTTTTATTTCCACTGGTGCTAAACACACACAACTTCATTATGGGTAAGTGATTTCTCTATTCAGGTATTCTTCAAACAAATATAAAACAGTGTTCAAAGGAATAATCCTGGTATATGTAAAATCACCTGAATTCAAAATAATAACGTTATATTGTGCCTAGAAGTTTAAGAAAACTCTGGCATCATACATTCATCATTCAGCCTACTTACCTACACTGAGAAATACGAGTACATTGCTTTGGAAAAGAAAGAGAAACTCAAATTGTTTCTTTCTTGAGTCCTAAAGGTAGGAACTGTGTTGATACTAGATTGAGCTGTCATTTCCCCTACTTGCCCCCAAATTATATGTCTGTACCTTCCCTTCTCCTTATTTAAGTCCTTCAATCATAATCATGTTTCCATTCTCCAAGTGACAGTTCCCTAAGACTCTCCCATGGGCAGTCAGAGGTTCCACACAAACCCCAGGTGCCTTACCTACCTTGAGTACAGCCAGACTATGTGATACGGAAATGGTAACCTCCAAAGCAAAGTCCCCCAGTTCTTTCTCAAGAAAAAATATTTTATCTTTTTAAAGTATGTGCAAACTGGTTGTGAAGGCAGTTTTTTTTAGGGAGGAAATTTAAAAAATATAACCTGCCCACCTTTATTGCTGCCATCACAGAGATCCCTTGAAATCCAAAGGTTCAACCAAGGTGAATCCAGCAAGATTGAGTCTAGGTAGGACAACAATTCCAAAATGTTAAAGAGTGGAGAGAAGAACCCGGAAAGGTAGATACCTCATCAAAAGATGTAAAGAGAAAACCCAAGGAGGAAGAATGGCAGTTAGGTCCCGGCCAGTTTTGTATGATGTTGTTGGCTGCGGCCGGGGGGCGGGGGGGAGGGGTAATTTCTGCACAATAAACAGTCAGGTAGACTGTGGCAGCATTTAAGGAAAGGGGTTTAGCCCTGGCCTGGTGGCTTGGTTGGTTGGAGCATTGTCCCATACACCAAAAGGATTTGGGCTCAATCCTCGGTCGATGTTTTCTCTCTCTCTCTCTCATCAATAAAAACATTCTTTTTAAAAGGATAGGGGTTTATAGCAAACTCAACATATCAAGAAACTGCATTTCAAAGAACTATACCCTGGTTTTAAATATTAATAATATTAGTTTAAGTTTTTTAAAATCCCTAACCAATATCTCACTACATGTTTTATGTGATAAAAGAGTTAGGTAGTTACTGTATTAGAACATCCTTGTGTTTTATTTATTTATTTACGTACTTATTTACTTACTAGAGGCCCAGTGCACGAAATTTGTGCACTGGTAGGGTTCCTGGCAGCTGCCAGCTGCAAGCTGGGTACTCCCTTCCTTCCCCCTGCCAGCCCCACCCCCTGGTCGAACTCCAGATGAACTCCTGGTTGAGGGGACAATTTGCATACTATGCTTTTATAATATAGGATTTATTTATTTTTTAATCCTCACCCAAGATACGATTCTACTGATTTTAGAGAGGAAGGAAGAGAGATAGACAAACAAAAACATTAATGGGAGAGAGAAACATCGATGGGTTGCCACCCTCACATGCCATGATGGGGGACCGAACCTGCAACGTGACTTAGAATCCAACCCATGGCCCTTCAGAACTACCCTCCAGCTAGCTGAGTCACACCGGTCAGGGTGTTTGTTTGTTTTTTAAGCAATCCAAATATCTACATTTGGTAAATGTCTCATCAAATTATACTAATCAGTATTTAAAAAGTTCTATCCTAACCTCTCTTTTATAGGGTGAAAAGCATAGTGAAGTAGATTTGTTACAATAAAATAATTAGAAGACCACTGAGGAAAACAAAACAGCATTGATATTGTGATAAGAAATATAATTTAACATGTAGGTTTTTCTTTTAATTATTCTATTAGATTAGGACATTTGAAACTCCTAGACATGATGGGAAAGTTGAAAAAGATGATGGCAAAGAAGGAAATACATCTCTGACAACTATTTTGCCTGACATAGCAAGGCCACATATTATATTGGCAAGAAATTACTCACTTTCTTCACATATATTAATTAGGGTAGGAACAGGACTTTTAAAATCCCCCAGATCTGCCTCAGAGCTATCAGTAAATCTTGTTATATGAATATGCTTCATACTGATGATATCACAGGAAAAATATTTGGCTTATTAATACTACCTACTTCCAGGACTGAATTCTGTCAACAATATTCAAACACAAGTGATATGCTACATCTATTATTGCAAATAAATTATTAGACTGTATACATGAGTATATTAAATGTTCATTAGGGTCTTCTAAATGATCTAGTGGGTTGACAGGCAATGCTTATTAAAGCTGGGTTACATTTTATTATGGATAAATTTAATTTTGTAATAGTTACAAAGGAGTGTATGTAGATGTCTGGGCCATTTGTGTATATGAGGTGGTTATTACTAAAATATATATTAAAATTATAAATCCAGTAGAAAAATAGCAATTCCATTTAACATTAATTACAGTTCCTATCCAAGATGATGAAAATGAGCATTTATTGATGGAGAAACTAAAACATTAAAACATAATTCATTCCCCCTTATGTTCCCACTAATTGTTCTTGGTAAAAGAAAGGCTAATAATTCAAAAATTTTAAGTTACCAAAACCACGTGAGTTTTTTTTCGTTAGTGTCACTTTTAATTATAGTATTGATATAATTAAGCACTTTCTCTATGTAGATTTGTAATAAAATGTAACATTTTAAAGTATAATACTGGTTTCTATTTGCTAACCAAAAAAAAGAAAATATGATAATATTTATTCATCTAATTATAATGAATGACCCTGGTGGAATAAGGGGAGTTCAATCCATAGCTGTCCATAGACATGAAAAACACACATTTCTACTCTATACAGTGCCATAAATTTTTTAGAATAAAAAGAACAACCAGATATGGATTTTTTTTAAATAATAAAATTGGATAACTCAATTGGCTAAAATGTGTTCCCTCCATGCAGAGGTACACATTATAACGTCATCATTTATATTTCTCAACATAAATCAAATTTCATAATAAAATTGTTTTTGATGAATCACCATTTCTTTTCCAGCTTCCAAACATTCTGACAGAGAAAGAAAATTTGTTGATTTCTCTATATGATAAGAAATCACTGAAAATATATTTAAGACTCTTAGTCTAAGATGATAATTGGGGAGAAGGGAGGATTTCCTTTAAAGTATTCAAGTGAAGCCATTTAGAATTTTGGGAAGACAACTCAAGAATGAAGTAGAGTTTCTTTTCAGCGATTTTTTCAGAGCCATCTGTTGTGCTGTCTGACAATAAACAAGGCCAGGAGAAGTCATTACAGAACAATACTCTGGAAACAATTCACTTCAAAGGAAGAATGAAAACTTAACACTACCTTCATACATGTTTGTTCTAATTAGAGGGTTAAAACATCCAAGCGTTGTACCCAGACGCCTCTCTTTGCTCTGTTTTTATTGCTTTTCTCCACTGAGGTAACATTTAACACTGCATTGGAATTCCTACTTACTGCTCTGTCCAGTAGTAAATCCTGGCACATTATTAGAATATCTGCCCTGTTATCAGCTCAGCCAGGGAATGAATTATTGACTATAACTCATTGCTGGGAAGACTACGTATGGCACACCAGTGAAGTTTTGATAATTTCTAGAAGTCATGGTAATTTATGGAAAGGGGTTTTGATTGATCTCCCACCACCTATTTTGCACCTATCAGTAAATAGGACACATATTGATGGCCTACTTGAACTACATTAACAATATGGGAATTCACAACTTAAGCATTTTTTTTCCCAGTACAATTTCTATTAAAACAGTAACTCAGTTTCTATTAATTTTCTTCTGCGTGGTTTACCCATGGGAGTGAGGAATCATAGACCTAGACTACTGAATGCATAGTATCACTATTCTAATAATTATTTAAATACTAGAGGCCCGGTGCACAAAATTCGTACATGGGTAGGGTCCCTAGGCCTGGGCCATGATCAGGGCCGAACTGGGCCTTCTGGCTACTGGCAGGGGCTTTCCTTTGTTCCATGCCAGCCCCTGGGTGGTCAGCACATGTCATAGTGAGTGATCAGTCTCCCAGGTTCGATTCCACCTTTTGTAAAGAAAGCCCTGAGACCATTAGAACAGGTGAGGATAGAGCAAAATGTAAACTGAAAGATTTTACATGTCTTCAAGTGTTAGCATACAGCTGATGGAATAAAAGAATCTTTATAAATAACAGTAAGCAAGTTATCATTTGAAAGAATGTTTGTAATACATTTGATATAAAATTTAAAGATACAATTTAATGTGATATAGTTGTCACTTTAAAGTCCACTTGTCAGAACACTAAATAATAATCACCAGCAATTACAACTTCCTTTTAATTTAGGTTTGTTTTCTTCCTGTCTCATTTTTGCTACATTCTCCAAATTCAATTCTTTTTCAGTGTAAACTCTACTAACTGGACAAATGTTTCCCTATTTCTTTACTGAGTTTTCATCATAATAATTTCATTATTGTTTTATTTACTTCAATTGCTTCCTAGAAAAATAACCCGTATTTTCAACTATTAATATATGCCATGCAATATAGCAAATAATATAAATGATAATTTAAAGTTTAATGGTTATTTTCTAGATGACATTTAAACCATGTCTAGATTTCTAGTAATTTCAACTTATACCCAAATAGTATTTAGTAATCTGATACAAAAATAATGGTGTCTCTTTACCAGCACAGTAAAGATTGGGGGTGGGTAACTTGACTGAGCACTTGGGTTAAAGAAGATAATTCTTTCTTCATTTTATCTTAATTTAGTAGCTTCTAGCAGTCATATAAACAATCTCAAAATTAAAAGATAATGTTAATGGAAGAGTCTGTTGTCATAGGATAATGGTTTCCTGCTGCTAGATTAATGCAGTGGCAATAATACTGGAGCAGTTATTGAAAATAAGGGGAAGACAAAGCTAGGAGAGATTTATTTTTAAAGCAGGTGTCATGGATTCTAGACACTGTTGTGTTACAATTATTTGGTTTCAATTTTGCCAAATGGCTGATAGAGAATTATCTCTTTTTCCTGACGGATGTGGGTGGCAGAATGATTTTTGCTGGTAGCCCCATGACCAAAGAATACATTCTTTCTGGCTAGAGGAATAGATTTGTGTGACTCTTCCCATCCGCAAGCACCTTCTAAAGGCTTCCATTTAAGAGAAACAAACATCAAAAATACAGAAATCAATGTGTCCTTTACAAAAAAAATAATAATAAAACAAACAAAAACAAGCATCTACTTATCAATCATTCTAGAAACATTATTAACCCCTCCCCCCCTCGCAGCATTGACACCCCAAGCGCATTGTTCTACAGCAAGCCCTGGCAATGGCCTATAGGACAAAGCTATGTCCATGGATGTCACCCACTGCAGCCAACTGTCCTGGACTTATTTCTTTGAATACATATGATAATTTTGGGCCATTCCTGTGGCATCCTCACAGCGTTGTGGTAGTTAGAATTCTAAGATGTTCCCAAGATTCCCATGCCCTGGTGTGAACAAGATTCCCTTCTCCTTGAGTGTGGACCTGACTTACTATGGTGAGCACTTTTTAAAATATATATATTTTTTATTTATTTCAGAGAGGAAGGGAGAGGGAGAGAAAGACAGAAACATCAAAGATGAGAGAGAATCATTGATTGGCTGCCTCCTGCATACTCCCTACTGGGGATTGAGCCCCAGCGGCATGTGCCCTTGACTGGAATCAAACCCGGGACCTTCCAGTCCGCAGGCCGATGCTCTATCCACTGAGCCAAACCAGCTAGGGCTGGTGAGCACTTTTAAAAGAGGGTCTACAGGTCAGAATGGAAGAAGTAAAAGAGATTCAAAGTTGCAGAAGGTGTTCTCCTATTGGTCTGGAAGGAACAAACTGCCATATGTGAGAGACATCATGGAGGGGACCTATGGCAAGGCCTAAAGGTAGCCTCTAGAGCTGAGAGTGGTCCCCAGTCAACAGCTGGGACCTCAGGGGATACGGACTGCTTATAGCTCCGTCCTAGAGCTATAAGCAGGTGGATCCTGGCAACAACTAGTGATCTTGGAAGAGGACCTTGAGCCTCAGAAGAGATGGCAGCCTGGCTACACCTTGATTTCAGCCTGGTGAGCCATTGAGCAGAGAACCCAGCTGTGCCATTCCCCAACTTCTTACCCAAAGAAACTCTGAGATCACAGGTGAGGTGTTGAGGCACTAAGTTTATGATAATCTGTTATGCCCCAATAGAAAATTATAATACAAAAGCTGTGAGAAAAAGGCAAATTCTTTCCCTCAAATCTGAATCTACTTGCTCCTTATTGTCCCATCCCCCTCCCTAGCAGAACTTGGAGCAAAGACATTGGAGAGTCCTCATTACAATCAGGTGTGTATCAGTTAGGATTTGAGTTTATAAGCAACAATAACCAACTCATGCACAACTCATGCTCAGTGGCTCATCAGGCTGAAATCAAGGTGTCAGCCAGGCTGCTATCTCAAGGTCCTCTTCCAAGCTCACTGTATCTTTCATAAGAAATATATAAGGGATTCTAGAATTGACATCAGACCTGAGGACCAGTTTGAGAAAAAGCAAGAACAGAGGAGCTCTTTAGTAATGAAGCAGGAATTTCAACAGTAGGCTTTTAGCAGGAACAAGGTGGTTAGTGTGGTGTTGCATGTACAGGGGCCTCCAACAGTTCCTATTCGTGGGCCCTATTTATTGGGCATTCTCAGGTCATATGCCTGTCTCCTTGACAAAAGGAAGGAGCAGCCTCTTAAACTTGCATAGTGGGCAAGCCCTGGAAGTCCCCTCTGTAGAGTAAGAGAAAGGCAATAGATACCAAACAATAAAAAAAAAAGTGACAACTGTCAAATGAATATATGTGGCTAAAAGGTGAAAGGGACAGACAAGCACATCCAAAACGTCATAAAAAAGAGTGAGTGTTGGGCCACAGGAAATCTCATCATGAGCCTGAGGAACAGACTTCTGTAGCACATGGGGGGTGGGGGGAGGGCATCTGAACAAATTCTAGATCCAAGGATCCAACTGGCTTTCTACAGGCCCCACTCTTGGGTACACTAGACCAACATAGAGCAGTCTACTTCTTTTATTGCCTAACCAGTGGCCCAGTGCACGGATTCATGCACATTGAAAGGAAATTAATTAGGAGAAATATTTCAATATTGCTATTCCCCTTTCTCTATAATAGAAGTATCATCCAAATTCACAATCAACTATGACAGATGGAAACACACGCATGCAATTGGCGCCAGTGAGAGCTTTATATGTATAGTGCATGCACGAGTCAATGTTTATTTTTAAATTGCCAGTGCACATATGTACTGGCTGGTCAGTTGGATGGTTGGATTTACGTATGGTCAGTCACTTAGCCTTTTATATATAATCCAAATTCAATCAACTATGACAGATGGAAACACACGCATGCAATTGGCGCCAGTGAGAGCTTTATATGTATAGTGCATGCACGAGTCAATGTTTATTTTTAAATTGCCAGTGCACATATGTACTGGCTGGTCAGTTGGGGA
>NW_006288633.1:1668627-1695922 GCF_000327345.1 Myotis davidii
TTGATTTTTAGAGAATGTGGAAGAGAAAGGGAAAGACAGAGAGAAACATCAAAGTGAGAGGAACACTTTGATTGGTTGCCTCCTGAATGAGTCCTGACCTGGGCCCCGACCAGGGAAGAGCCTGCAACCTAGGTACATGCCCTTGGTCAGAATTGAACTCAGACCCTGCCATCTGGCTAGGGCAGGATATGACATTTCTTAGCCGTCCAGCAGCGGACCTTTGTTTTTTTCACCAGGAAAATCCCTAGATCACCTTTTTGGATTCTTATTACCCAAGTTACTAAGAATATTACCAGTGGCATACAGTAACCTTAACCAATGAGCGGTCAGAAAAGGTGTTTCCTTTGTAGTTCACACCAATCGCCAGCTTGCCCCCCAACCCCCAGGCCTGACACCTCTGGCCCAGGCTTCAGACCTGGGCAGGGGGCCCCCATCTCCCCCTGATCACCGGCTCTGCCCTTGACTAGGCCTGATGCCTTGGCCAGAGGCATTGACCCCATCTCCCTCTGATCTCCAGATCGACTCCTCGCCTAGGCCTGATGCTTTGGCCAGAGGCATTGACCCCCATCTCCCTCCCATCATCGGCTCTGCCCTCACCCAGGCCTGATGCCTCAGCCAGAGGCGTCAACCTCCATCACCCTCCGATCACAGGATCGGCCCCCCGCTCAGGCCTGATGCCTCCACCAGAGGTGTCAGGCCTGAGCAGGGGAACCCCCATCTCCCCCGATCACTGGCTTCGGGGTGCTTTCTGGGGCTTCTGGGGCCAGCCTGTGGCCTAGGATGGCAGCTTGCACTCACCCTGCCTGCAGTATGCAAATTAGCTGCCATCTTTATTGGCAGTTAATTTGCATACCGTGTTGATTAGCCAATGGGAGGCGTAGCGAAGGTATAGTCAATTACCATGTTTGTCTATTATTAGATAGGACTAGAGGCCTGGTGGATGAAATGTGTGCATGAGGGGGGAGGTCCCCTCAGCCCAGCCTGCACCCTCTCCAATCCGGGACCCATCGGAGATGTCCAACTGCCGGTTTAGGTCCAGTCCTGGGGATCGGGCCTAAACCAACAGTCAGACATCCCTCTCACAATCCTGGACCTCTGGCTCTTAATCCCTCACCTGCCTGCCTGCTTCGTCACCCTTAAATGCCCCAGCCGCCAGCCTGATTACCCCTCACTGCCCCTGTGTGCCAGCCTGATTGCCCCTAACTGCCCCCCCCTGCCGGCCTGGTTGCCCCAACTGCCTCCCCTGCCAGCCTAGTCACCCCTCATGTCCCCCCCGCCCCCGCTGGCCTGTTTGCCCCATGCAGCCTGTTTGTTCAGCTGTTTGGTCATCCCTCACTAATCTACCTGCGGGCCTGGTCATAGGCAGCCATCTTGTGTCTCTCACCTGCCTGCCTGCCTCGTCACCCTTAAATGCCCCAGCCGCCAGCCTGATTACCCCTCACTGCCCCTGTGTGCCAGCCTGATTGCCCCTAACTGCCCCCTCCTGCCTGCCTGGTTGCTCCTAACTGTCCCTTCTGCTGGCCTGGTTACCCCCAACTCCCCGCTCCCTGCCCGCCCGGTTGCCCCTAACTGCAGCAGGAGGGTATTACTTACACATGTCAGAGTTATTATGACCAAATGTTTAGGAAGGCAGTGGAAGAATGAGCTTGGTAGACACAATGGCATTGAAAGATCCAGATTGTCCTGGCCAGTTTTGCTCAGTGATTAGAGTGCTGGCCAACAGACCAAAGCGTTGAGGGTTCAATTCTGGGTCAAGGACACAAAAAAACCTGTGCAAGTTCAATTCCTGACCCCAGTCAGGGTGCATGCAGGAGGCAATCAACTGATGTGTCTCTCTCACATTGATGGATGTTTCTCTCTCTTTCTCTCCCCACTCCTCCTCTCCCTTCCAAATCTCTCTCTAAAAAAAAAAATAGAGAAAGATCCATATCAATTGTCTTATAGTGCAAAAAGACTCACGGTTTTCTTTGTTTTTCTTTTTACCTCCATGACAATTTTACTATCTTCTGTTTATTTTTTTTATTCAAAAAAAAACGTTTATTGAGCACCTACTATGTGCCAACTAGTGTTTAGTGTGCTCCAGATAGAACAGCAAAAAATCAAAGCCCCTGCCCTCATGGTGTTTATAAATTATTGTATGTTAAACAGTGGTACCTTCCGTGAAGAAAAATGAAACAGGATAAAAATGAGAGGGAGCAGTGGGACCCAGTGGAATGGGTCTGGTGGTAGATTACAATTTTATGTAGGTGAGTCAGGGGAGATCTCATGATAACATTTGGACAGAGACCTAAAGGAAGTCAAGGAACTGTGAATTTGAGGGAAATGGGGTTCCAGGAAGAAGCCTCTGCAGGACAAATGCCCTAAGGATATACGTGCTGGCAGAGTTGAAAGGCAGGAAGGAGGCAGGGGTTCTGGGGATAGCAGGAGAGGAGATCAAGTTTAGATTGGGGCAAACAGGGGCTTGGGTTTTCACCTGCATTGAGAAGGGACACTGTTTGAGGGTTCTGAGCAGAAAAGAGATAGAGTCTGATTTGCATTTTAAAAGGCATTACTCCTGCTGCTGTGTTGAGAACAAACTACAGATGAATTAAAGCAGAAGCAAAGAGACTACCAGACAGGAGGCTCTGGCAGTCAGTACTCAAACAAGGGATGATTGTGGCTTGAACCACAGTGATAGCAGAAGGGAAATGAGGAGTGATCAGATTTTGCATATATTTTGAATATCTGAGGCAGATAGAACCAGGGTAGAAATTTACATTGTTGAGTTCATGTGCCTTTGACAGCTTTTTTGGGTTTTCATGTGTCCTGACAACTATCAATTCAACTATAAATTCCTGTCTGTTCTGAGAAGTTGGGTAGGACACTCCTCCACACATCATCTTCCACCTCACACGATTCCCCTTCTGACACACTGAGTTTATGCCAGAAATAGCCACAGTATTGTTTTTCACTCAGATCTTTCTACTTTTAACTCAGATGGGAGACTAACAAATACTGGACCTGTCGGTGTGTGCTGGATCCCGGGCTGGGTTCTTTCCATAGAGCAACTCATTTTATCTTCTTATCAACCTGGTATAATAGGTACCATGGCCTCCATTTGAAAGTTGAAGAAACTCAAATCACAAAAGTCAAGTGATTGCACAAGATCAGTGTCAAGCTGAGGCTCAAAACTTGGAATCCTCCGAAGCTTGACAAGTTAAAGAAACCATTCACGGCCCATTCCCTTTCTCCCAATAAATCAGTATATGGGCTTCATTTAATAGCTTTGTGCAACCTTAGTTTCTAAACTCATGGCTCTCAACTGTAGATAATTTTTACCCCAAGTTGACATTTGGCAATATTTAGATACAATTTCGGTTGTCACAAAGGGGTGGGGGGGAAGGGGGCAGAGAATCACTACTGGCTTGAGTGGATAGAGACCAGGAATGCTACTAAACATCACATAAGGCATAAGAAAGTCCCCTACAACAAAGAATTATCCTACCCAAAATATCAATAGTGTTGAGGCTGACAAACCCTATTCTAAAACCATTATTTAATAATCAGACTGTCATAGTAGAAGTAACATCAGTTGTAAAATTTTTATTAAAAGTCTTTTCATTATGATGCCTTAAAAATGGAGGAAGTGTCTATAGCCAGAACACTTTCAGTGTGTTGCTTGGGGTAAAACTTACAGCCCTACAGGGAAGTTTTACCCAATATGCCCTATGACACAATGCTCCGTGGATATAAGTTTTCGAGTTTATATAAAAAAATAGTTAGATACGTGGAGTAAAAAGTTTAGTGGCTCCAAAGTGCAAAAGCAAAACTGAAAAATGTTCACAAAGGTAACTGATTAACTTGACACTTGCAATATCATTCAATGCTTATATAAGAACACTCAAATTGTATTTATTGTGGGGTGTATTTGATATGATATTGGTGGATATGCAAAAAGTAAGATTTTCTAAGCACTACAAAAACTGATCATTGGCCTGCAGTCAATCAGTTTATAGAATGACATCAGGAAACCAGGCAAGACTATCTGAATGAAGTGAGTTCTGAGACATGTCAAGGTTTGAAGGAAGCACATTTCAGGCAGCGAAACCAGCAATTGCAAAGGCTCTGGGGTAGGAATAAGCCTGGTATACTCAACGTAAGCTGGCATTGCTAGCATGGAGCAGTAGGAACAGAATGTGTAGCAGATGATGCCGGAGAGAGACAGAACCATTAGATTTTAATCTGAGCACAATGGGAAGCTATTGGAGTGTTAAACTGAGTGATGTCGTAATCAGATTTTATTTGAAATTGGCTGGCTCTTGGGGAAGAATTGATGAAAGAAATGTATGGCAAAATCACTACAAGTTTACCCTGGGATACTCTCTCTTCTTCCTCTTAGAAATAGAAGCCCCCAAATTAAACTGTATGTATTGCTGCCTAGAATAAAAGACTACAATTCACAAACTTCCCTTGCAGCTCCATGGACCATGTGACTAAAATGTGGCAAATTAAAAGTGCAGATAGGACTTTTAGGAAAGTGCTTAAAGAGAGCTGATTCAACTAGGCAGGGACCATTTCTTTTGTCTTTGATAATTCCCCCTGCAGACCTAATGGCTAAAGTTTCACCATGAGATAAAATTGAGTTTGGAAGTAATGTACCAGTCTGAAGACTTTTACTGAGATGATGGAGCAGAAAGATAGAAACCCTGATGAAAGGTGGGTCTCTGATGACACTATGAAGTTGCCCAAACATGCTGGAAGCTGGAATAGTTACTTCCAAACTTAATATGAGAGAGAGAGAGAAATAACCTTACGTTGTTTAGGCCACTGTTAATTTTTAAAATATAGAGTTGGAATCAATTCTAACTGACACAGGAGACAAAAGTAGAAGTGAGAGAGTAATAAAGAAATTGCTGCAGTGCAAGAAAAAGTTGGTGTGGTGAGTGGTGGGAATGGTGAGAAGTGCAGGATTCCAGATATACCTTACAGGCAGTGTTAAGAACATAGCTGATTCCATCTGTGGGGAACTGGAGAGAAAGGACAAAATAAGGATGATCTCTAGTTTTCTGGCATGAGCTAGAATGCTGGTTGCCCTTTCCCAAAATGGGGAAAGCTGGGAAAGAGGCAGGATTATGGGTTAAATCAAGGTTCTCTTTTGGACCTAAACATAATAATAAGGTTGAAATCTCCATTTAACATCCATGTGGTAAAGTTGAGAAGTCAGTTAGATATTTACCTCTGGGGCTTATGGGAGCAGTCTGAGCTATAGAAAAAAGTTATCAATATAAGAAGCTATTAAACCATGAATGAGACCATAGAGAGTGATTCAAAAAGGGCCAATGATTGAGCCCTACGGTCATGAAGAGAAGGAAGAGCCCAGTGTAGGACCTGAAAAGCAGGAGGCAACAAAGTGGGAGGAAAACCAGAGACCATATGAATACAATGTCCCAAAGGAGGACAGGAGTAAGACCTTTAAGTGGTGCTGAGAAGCTAAGATGATGATTGTAAATAGATGACTGATTTGGCAAGATGTCTTTATTGGAAAAAGAGTGCCCAGTGAACTTCCTTCCTCCTTATGTCTCATTGGCTAAAACAAGGTTCTATGCTCAGCCCTAGACCAATCATGATCAAATCCCTGGTCTGGGAGAAAGAAACACCTTGCCTGGAATCAATGGATCTCTGGCTTGAAAATTGGGACTACATTAGCAGAGAACTAGGAGCAGGAAGATGGTTATTGTCTGGGCAATAAACAGCGTCTGCCATAATGCTTTTTATTTTCCCATAAAAACCCCACACCTCATCACAGTTGGAGCTGGTACCACATTTGGCACATGTGGCAAAGCGATCTGGTGCTCTTTTTGCTGTTGCCATTGATCCTAAGCCGAACCGATGCTCAGGCATTTGTATATTTTTAATCACAAAATAATCACTCCCGTCTTCAAGAAGCCTTATACACCAAAGACTTCTAAAACCGAATAAAGATGCTGCCAAGTGAAAAAGGAATTGTCTGCATAGCTTTTCCCCCTCTAAAATACTAGAGCCACCTGCTTGTCAACCTTAGAAGAGTAAACACACATTGGTCACACAAAAGCTAAAAGTTACTCCTGGCCAAGTTTTGAGGAGAAATGATGTTAGAGATTTAAAAAAAATTATTTGTCCAAGAGAATTATCACATAAACTGACATTTCTGTATCCCTCAGCTTCTCTTTCTTCATTCTCATGTGAAACCCCTCTCACATGCCTTTATAATGTCCCTTCAAGTAAAACATTAAATTGTCATTTGTCTCTAAGACCAAGGCAATTTATAGGAACTAGCCTCTCTTACTTCCTCTCACTCTGCTGTCATATGTAGCAGTTGTGCTTATAAAATGAGTGGTTGGTGATGGGAAGCAGGGAATGCTGCCTTATTCACAGAATTGTGCCTGTGGGACTAGGCCTGGCCTCATACTACTACTACTATTGCTACTACTACTATTAATGGTAATAATAATAATAAACACTACTTTGTCTCTCTAAAGAAAGTCTGCAGACACTATTGGCTGCTGGAGCAAGACCAATAAGGAAATAAGGATAGAGTACTATGTGTGAGGGCAGAGCACTGGCCCTCAGTAAATAATAGCTCAATGAATACAAGAGAATGCAAAAGGCACAGCGCTCTCTTGCCCTTGGGGCTCTGTTAATTCAGTCTGAGGAGAAAGAGTTAACAGGTAAGGAATATTTGAAGGCAGGAGGAGAAGTTGGCATACCATTTCCATCAGCTGAAGAACAGAGACAAAGGAGATGTGCCAGATGGCAGGGAAAAGGGGAAGATCTATCAAATTCCAGAATGAGAAGGGATATTAGGGGTTCTCTGGTCCCGCCCCCACATCTCATAGTGAGGTCAGGAAGGGAGCTCAGGTCCAGGATGCAGTAGAGATCACTCTCCAGTTAGAGGCAGAGACTACCCTGGTCCCACCCTCCTCCTCGTCACCTGGCTGTCTACACTCGCTGCCGATGCCTGGATATGCTCCCCTTTATTGAGGGGTGATGTGAAATTACAACAGACTGCACCCCTCCCCGCTCCCCGCATGCTCAACTTTTTCTTCTGGATCCACGCTCTCATTCATCCTTCACTTTTGACTAAAGTCACTGAGAATGGTTACCTTTCAATAATAATCTCTTTAAGTGTTTGACACACGCTGTTGTTTACCTTGACAACAAATTGTTCACTAAGCTGTATCTCTTCTGCCTTTAGCTGCGATTTGAGGATGAGATGCCTGGACCTGCCTTAGCCTCTTGTGACCATCAGAGGAGTCACCGATACACTGACTGAGGCAAAGGGTGGGGGGGAAAAATAACAAGGACCTGTGTCTTGAATAATGTTGGTGGTGCCTGAATTAATCTAACCAGAAACTGCTGATCTCTAACTTCTTGTTCTGTGAGGAAATAAATGCCCTGTTATGCTACCTACGTTAACTGGGCTTTCTGATCACTGTAACCAAAAGCATCCTAATTATTATGAGGGGGAACCTGTCTTCAGAATTTCTAGTAATTCTGAAGAGCTTTGTTTTATTTTCTGAAAACAACAACCATGAGGGCTGTCTTAGGACGACGAATCCTGCAATTAGGCTTTTGCCCTTGCGAGGCCTCCCTGGCACAGGATTCCTCCATGCTCTAGCTCTTAACACTCTTGTTTCCAGGGCGTCTGTTGTTTTTAATGTGGGGTTTCGGCCTGAGCCAAACCTTGTTTATACCATTAGGATCTAACATGCCTCATGACTATTAGGTTTCTCCTATTTCTAACCGCCTGTTTCAGAAGGCTGGGGATACTTTGGGGAGGCGGGGCGGCGGGGGGGGATTAGACTTTGGAGGAGGAAACAAATTTTCAAAATCTGTCTTAAGGATCCTAATATCTACTTCCCACCAGATGGAGGGGATTTCAGCGTTTGGTAAAACCGTGATGTATACATTTAAAATTTATAAAACGTTCCCTTTGTTTCATTTGTTTGAATGAGGGCAGTAATGATATTCCTTCACTGTATATAGTTATTAAGAGTCCTTTGCTTATGTTAAAGGGGCTTATGGAAGGTTTCAGCCAAACACAAAACCACTTATTAGGACAAATAGAGCTTTTAAAAGAATACTATACTCTCATGAATAAACTAGTTTCTGATTGGCTAGAGTTGCAATTTAGCTTTTATCAGTAATTAAGGGCAAGCCATGGAGCAAACTCGTTAGTTGACACCAATTACAATTGGTAGACGAACTAATGAGTCCAAGAAAAAAAAAGTTATTTATTTCTAAACTTTTGAAGCATAATTGTTGTGTAAATCGGATAGCGCGCAAATCTTTTCCATACGTTTAGGTTGGTAATTGAGAAATAAAATGGTTACCAAATGTACTCTTTGTCCAGTTTTGTTCTGCAGTCGATCTCTCTTGGGACTCTTTAAAGTGTAAGGAAAAGGTGATGTCAACAGCAACGTACTCCGGGCGAACGGAGCCAGGATTAATTAATAGAGATGAAAGGGAAACACTAGGCCTTTCTTAGCCATCGCCTTACAGTCCCCCCAGTCAGATACTGGCTGCTCTGCAGATGACTGACACAGTGCCGAGGATGAGGGCCTGGGCCCAGAGCCTGCCTTGGATTTAAAAACAAAACAAAACAGCAGAATGGAGAATGAGAGCTGTCCCCATCTCGTTTCCAGCGTGCAGTCTTTACAAGGAGGAACTCTCGAGAGCTTTTCCCCTTTGAAGTTTCATATGTAGGACTTTACATCAATCTAACATTTTAAATGTGTTAAACCAATTAGTCTCTGGTTACAGAAGTTTTGAGACATTTGCAAGTTGCTGTTTAACTAAATTTAATATGTGCTGGCAAAGTTGATCGTGCAGTTGTTCATTTAGAAGAATGCGCGATTGGAATGATTAATAAATAAACCAGCCTCCCATTGCTTCAACCTCTGTGTTTATTCGAAGTCAATCTATTTTAAAAAGACATTAATATTCTTAGAATTATTATTAGGATAATTGCTTTTACTCCTCTCAGAACACACATTTTTTCCCCTCATTTCCCTTCAGCATAGACAGCTTTGCACTCAGATATAAACTCCCCGTTATTATTCCCCACCCCCCCAAAATGAAGAATAGGAATTATACACTTTTCACTAAGGAATAATTAATTTGTCTCAAGTATTAGAACAGAGAATTGTAGAGTGACTTTGAATGGTAGTCTCTGAGGAGTAGCATTGTTTGTTCTCTCCAGTCTTTAATGAGCTTTAGTAAATGGCCAGGAAAAATTACCTTCTTTCTGTAATATGAGAGAGGCGAAGAATGAAGGAAGCTGTAGAATCCCTAAGAGAAAGGAGAACACACACACACACACACACACACACACACACACACACACACCGTGGACGCACGCGCATGCACACATTCATACCTCCTTCATCGCAGCACTCGATCAGTTAGGAGGACACAGTTCTCTTTTTAGACCTATTTGAGGACAAGAGATCTGGTTACTGAGTGCATTAAAACAGAAGCATGTCTCTAATTTGTATTGATTATTGTTATCGTTACTACTGTTGAACCTGCTGGGGAAACCATCCATCCTATAATTCCATGGGGCTGGGTATTTGTTACACCCGCCATGTTACATTTCTCTCCTCTTTAATGACTGGAAGAGAATCAGAACTGGAGCTTTAACAGAAATTAGTTGGAAGGGCCCTGCCCCTCCCCCACGGGTCACTGAACTCCATAAAAAGAGCCCCCAGCCTATAAAGGTCCTACCCAAAGGAGATGCCCTCGGCCAAATGACTTTTACTAAGAGCCAATCGTTGTCAGCAGGTTACCATAGACCAGGGGTGGGCAAACTTTTTGACTCGAGGGCCACAATGGGTTCTTAAACTGGACCGGAGGGCCGGAACAAAAGCATGGTTGGAGTGTTTGTGTGAACTAACATAAATTCAAAGTAAACATCATTACATAAAAGGGTACGGTCTTTTTTTGTTTGTTTGTTTGTTTTATTCATTTCAAACGGGCCGTAGTTTGCCCACGGCTGCCATAGACCCAAGGGCGTGCACAGGGAGCTGCCTCGCCTTGCCTTCTGGAAATGGATCTTCTCAGCCTTCAAGTTTCTCAGGTCAAGGGGAGATTTTGCACTAAGAGGTTACCGGGAAGGTGGACTACCCGGCAAGAGACACCCAGCGGTGAAGAGGGCCCTTTGTGCTGGGACTTCAGGGGACCACAAGATAGCACTCCTTTTCCTTGCCTGAGTTCAGAACCAACTGAGAAATAGCTACAAAGGGAGAGGCAGACAGGGGTCCAAAAGTTGCTCTCAGACTGATGAAGCCAGTATGTGTGGATGTGACTTTTATCTGTGGGCTAGTGAGCCCTAGAGCACTAGCAAACGCACACTCGCCTGAGAACCCAACACAGGCCCATTAGCACAGGCCTCGACAGCTCAGCCAAATGCATGGCAGACAGCTGGGCAGAAGCTGGCCTGGGGAGGCCTGTTCCCATGAGGAAGGGGGAGGTTGTGGCAGGTGTGACAGAGTTCTCCTGTACTTCTCAGGCATCTAGCATCCCTGGACCCAGCACGGGGAGGTGGCCACTGTGGGGCTCAGTCCAGCCTGGGCCCTGAATTGTGCTCATCTTCCTTTCCTCATCAACAGTTGCTGACCTTACACCTTATTCTAGTAGGACCCTAGGCTGTCACTTTGACAAGTCTTATAAACTTCTTATAAACTGGTTCCCAGGAAAAGAGAAATGCCTGGTAGAAGCTTCATATATTATGTGCTATCCATGAGGGGGAAAACAACCAATCACAGATTTTTGGAGTCAAACACAACTGTGTGAATTTCAGTTGCACTTTTTACTAGTTTTACACCCTTGGGCAATTTCCTTAAACTTTCTGAGCCTCAGGGTTCTCATCTATAAAGTAGGGATAATGTCATTTGGACTGAAAACTCTGTAAGTCAACGTGTTGGCACAATATCTGACATTCATTAACGTGCAGAGACTTCTGTTCATGTTCAGCTGTAAGGAGATGGTAAGAACAATGTTAGTTTCTAATTGTATAATGCCTAGAGTTTACAAAATGTTTCATACAAATATTTCATAAGAACTATGAGGATTGTGTGATTCTCCTAATACTTCTCCAAAAACGAAAACAAAAAATATCTCTGTTTTGCAGGTGAGGAAACTGAAGCTCAGAGAATGGAAATAACTTGCTCAAGGTCATTTAGCTGGGAATTGATAGCAATCAGGTGTGAATATGAGTTCTCTGCCTCCAAAGCCTTTCTTCCTACTCATCTGATTAGTTATCAGTGGTAGATTTCTAACACTAACAAGCTAGAGACAGGACCTCAAATGGGAGGAGGCAACCTGCCAGCTCGGGGTCTTGGTCCAGCTACCAGATGTGTGTTGTTTAGCTGACAGAGTTTCTTAAAATTTGAATTTTCTGCTAACATTTAAAAATTGGGATATTTATTACTAGTAAATACTTGGATTTACAACTTCTCTTAAAAACCATGAGGCCTGCCCAGCCAGTGTGGCCCAGTGGTTGAGCATCAACCTATGAACCAGGAGGTCATGGTTCGATTCCCAGACAGGGCATATGCCTGGGTTGTGGGCTCGATCCCTGGTGGGGTGTGTGTATATATCACTCTCTCCCTATCCCTTTCTGAAATCAACCCTATCTAATAAAGAGGCAATATGCTACTTGACCATTACCTGCTCATAAAGATTGCAGTGCCCACAGCCAATAAAGAGGGAGTATGCTAATTGACTGCCACGCCCTCAAAGATGGCAATGCCCACAGCCACAAGATGGTGGTGCCCAGTCCCCTCAGCCCCACCAGGACTGCAGGCATGCAGCATGGCTGGGCCCACCCCCAGGCCGGTCTGGCCACTCCATGGGCCTGCCTCCGGAGTCCCCTAGTCTCCTCAGCCCCCCAGCTGCCCAGGGCCAGCCTGAGGCACAGGCAAGCCTTGGATGGCAGCTGCCCAGCTGCCCAGAGCCGGCCCGAGGTGCAGGCAAGCCTTGGATGGTGGTTGTCCAGCCCCTCAGGGCCGCCCGATGTTCAGGTAACCAGGGCCGGCTGAGACTTGCGCTGATGGCAGTGGCAGCAGCAGAGGTGTGATGGGGGCATCGCCTTCCCCTGATCACTGAGTCGCCTCCTGCCCCTGAGGGCTCCCGGACTGTGAAAGGGGGCAGGCTGGGCTGAGGGACTCCCTTCTCAGTGCATGAGTTTTCATGCACCGGGCCTCTAGGAAAAATATACCTAAGAAAAACAAAAACAAAACCCAGGCGGCCTAAAACCTGCATGTCGAAGTGACTACCACCTACTGATTTTGCGACCTCATGTAAAATGAGGTTAGTGACAGCACCTACCTCAGAAGGTGGTCGAGAATTAAGTGAGATAAAACATTTGAAACGCTTAGAACGTCCCGGGCACATAGTAGTTCTCAGTCAACTTGAGGTGTTATTTTTTTTCTATTGACTGGTGTCAGCCAGCAAAATGGAGGCTGGGGACCTTCCTGGAGACCAGCGGACTGTTCTTACATTTGAAGAAACATGAGATGGAAGTGTTGTTTTAGTCTGACACACAAAGCCAGAGTTGCTCCTTACCCAGAAAGTACAGCTTAACCCGGCATTAATGCATGAGCTGTTCCAGCTGAGGTTCTGACGAGGAGATTTGTCATGCCTCACATTTATGAAATTTAAAGCAAACAAGGAAAAAAGCCTAACTCTTGAGCAGGCGTTTTGCATGGCTCTGCTTGGAAGGAACGAAGAAAGAGAGGGAGGGAGGAGGAGGAGGAGGAGAACTTGGCGTGGTTTTGTTGAACCTACGAAAGGAAGGAAAGAAGAGAGAGGCGAGGAGAGGAGAGGGAAGAGGAGAAGAGAAGAGAAAAGAGAGAGAAGGGACAGAAGGGGAAGGCGGAGAAGGTTGTTCCCAATATCAGGGAAGGTGACTTACCATGCTGCCAGAATATTTTAGATGCACTAGTGCCCTCTGGTAGCAACTTGCATTTTGCTTTGTTTTGTTTCTAAAAACTTCAAAGTTTCTCCAGGCTTCATCTTCAATTAGAACAAATGTCAGTAACATACTTGAAGAAAATTTGTTTAGAGTTGTGTGTATGGTTGAAAATTGCACATTACACATGCCCCCTGCATGATTTTCCACTAAATTTTTAACGACGAGCGGAGGTACATGGTTCCAGAAAGACGAGCGAATCTGAATGTATATATCTGGTGCTGTGCACGTTGACATAAACACAGCTGCTTTTATACATTTGAGAACATTTGTGTTTATTTGAATGTGTGATGGGGAGGTCATCAAAATGAACGCACTCGTCGTGTTTATTTGAATCTCACATCGCTCATAAGAATACATGTCGTGTTTGAACGTGCAGTCAAACACCAGCTTTTCTAAAAGGCGCATCAAACCCCAAAAGGCTATTCAGTGCAAAACCCCATTAATGCTGCATTAGAGTCGAAATTCCATTCACATGAAAGTCAGAGAATTTGGAGTTAAAGGTTTCCAACAGCAATCTTACTTCTGCTAACTCGAGAGTACAGTTTCTTTCCATTACTTTGTCAAGAACATATACTTTGTATTTAATAATACCCAAGGAAAAAAAATGAAGACAGAAGGAAGAAAAACCAAACCTCTGACTAAAGTACAAAAAAAATGTTGGCAGGGTATTAAGGAACAATATACTATTATACTATCAACAACAGAGAGGGTGCATAGCCTTGTGGCTTTCCAGTTGGAAGATGCTGCTGGCTGTGTGGGTGCAGTTAGGGCCTCCGGGAGCAGGACTTGAGTCTGAGGATTTGAGGGATGGGGATGGGGATGGGGATGGGGATGGAGATGGAGATGGGGATGGGGATGGGGATGGGGATGGGGATGGGGATGGGGACAGAGTCTGTCTTCCCAAGGTCCAGGGGCTCAGCCTTTCCTCATCGGAACCACACTGGGCCTGAGAGTCTGGGAGCCAATCCAAACTAGTCCTGCTCTAGCTGTGCGCTGAGGACTCAATGCTCTGCCTGGTTCCTTGCCCTGGTCCAAACACCACAGGAATGGGGATAGAGAGATGGGGATGGGATGAAAGGATAGGGGTGGGGATGGAAATGGGGATGAGGATGGGGATGGGGATGGGGATGGGGATGATTTGAATGCATGCTTTAGCCTCACTGCCACCAGCACAATGATGTTCTTTCTAATGCTATTAAGAAAAGAGACGGGTAGGTACAGATGTGGTCCATGAGGGGAGGCACCTACAGGTAAGGATGCTTGTTGCTTTGGTCTCTAAACAGACACCATTGCCACACACAGCAGTCCACGATACACAGCCTTTTGCACACTGCAAGAGGAACAACAACATTCAAATTCAACCCTGACACTTAGAAGCAATGAGGCCTGCTACGTGTACCTCGCTCTCCACTGTTGCTCTGACTAAACAAAGGGGAAGACCCTCTCTGTTATGCCTGTGTAGCGTTTTGAAGTCTTCATCCCTCATATGTCACAATGGGAAAAGGACATTTGGGGTGTCATGCGCTGAGGCATCTGCCATTAGAACCTTCAGTACTCAGTTCTCAGAGCTTGTTACCTATGGTTTTCTGTGGGAAAACATGAAAAGCAAATAAATAAACAAGAAGGGAGGAAAGGAGCACACAGAACAGCCAGATGAGGTTCCTTTGGAAATTAAATAGCAGATGCAGGCAATTGAACAGCAAGAAAAAGTGTGTGTTTCTGTTTGGCTTATGAGAACAGACAAGATTACAGCCGATGGTGGCTGGGCTGGGATTTTATTGTGCGGTATTAATTAGAGCCGGAGGGAGGGGGGACGGGGAGTAGGAGGTGTGCCCTGGTTTCCATGGAGCCACAGAGCACTAGGGTTTGGCCACCAGGCAAGACTTCAAATATGTGAAAAACTTCCAAAATAAAAGACGTAAAAAAAATCTTTAAAGGCCCATGTTGTTGTCAACACAGAACATGCATAGAATAACACCAGGTCTCCGCTGCTTCCCCGTTAGAACAATTACAAAATTCAAAACTACTTAACTCTGTGAGTTAGATAAGGTCCGACCGATGGAGACCAGAGGGACCTCTCTTTTCCGTGCCGTTGACTGCAGCATGTCTTTGTTTCTCTACCAAGACGCATTTTTTTCTCTGCCTAAAATATTATTACTACATGGCAATGTGGTATGCCATTACTTTTAACACTTAAAATATATTTCAGAAATGACAAATGGAAAACAGGCAAGAAGTTGGGTTTTAAATCAAACAATTTTTCGAGTTTCATGTGGAAAGCAAGCAAGGCTACCTCAAACCTCTTCTTTGATGAGGCCACAACTATACAAAGGGATCAAACTCCAAACAGACAAAGGGATTTTCCCCCCTGACTTTGGAGTGATATCTTGTTACACTGATGGTTCTTGACAGCTATCATAAGACCCTTCATTTATAACGTTGAGAACGAGGGAAGCTAGACGCTGCCACTTTAAACCTCCATGTCTCCCAACCAGAAACATGTGAGGTTGCCTCTCAGAAGAGACATGGACTAAAGTGAGAAAAAACAGAGTCAATTTCAGTGGAAAGGGGAATTTTAAAACAGTATCTTTGATATGATCTCAATTTTGTTTTTAAAAATATAATATGTGTGAGAGAAAGAATACAGACCGAAGTGTTAATGAGAGATTCTTCTTTTCATTAACTATATTTAGCACTTTTCTATAATAAAACATGAATTACATTTGAAATATGAAAAATATTTTTCAAATGTGGAGATTTACAAAATTAGTGGCATTGACACCAATTCAGTTTCACCTCTGAGTATAATCAATACCGGGAGAAAGCTCACTCTCCTGAAGTTCCTGAAGAGCACATAGAATAATCTCTTTAAGGTCAGTGCTGTTTTATCCCTGTGTCAGAGAGGACAAGTGAGCCTCCCACGGGGGATGCCCATCGCTACCCATTGTCTCACAACAGTAAATGCAAACCGGGTCCTCTGCCTGCAGATGTCATGCCGTTTCTTCTGTGTAGAAGATCTGCCTAACATCTGTCATTTGTCAAAGTGGCACTCACCTCTCCAACAGCCCGGCAAGGTAGATGTTACTATTAGTCTCCGTGTTAAAGATGAGGAGACAGAAGCTCAGCTAGAGAATGAGTTGACTGGTGTGGTCTTATGACTGGAAGGTGGTCAAGCTGGATTTGATCAGAGCTCTGATCTGGGCCTACAGTTCATCCTCCTGCCTAAGTGAGGCGACGCAAGTAAGATACTCAGGACATTTCACAAATGGCCCTGGAGTGGAGGGGTCAGGAAGGCAGGTGGCTAACCGCCCCGCCCCTCTCCTTGACTCAAAATGTAGATTAGAATCCTGGCTTCACCACTTACTAACTGGGTGAACTTAAGCAAGTTATTTACATTTCCTGTGCCTCAGTTTCTGCACCTGTAAAATGGAGATAATAATAGCTCTATTTTATAGGGTTGGTGCTAGGATTAAATGAGTTAATATATATTAAATACTTAAAACAGTTCCTGGCCCGTGGGAAGTATTATATAACTCTTGGCTACTATCATTATTAACATGTGAAATAATCTGTCATCTTAAACCAGTGGTCGGCAAACTGCAGCTCGCAAGCCACATGCGGCTCTTTTGCCCCTTGAGTGTGGCTCTTCCACAAAATACCGACTTCTGCGCATGGGCCACGAAGTTTCAATCACACTGTACGTGTGCGCCCGCACGTGGTATTTTGTGGAAGAGCCACACTCAAGGGGCCAAAGAGCCGCATGTGGCTCACCAGCTGCAGTTTGCCGACCACTGCCTTAAACAAAAGGAATTTAAAAACAAATAAAAATGATAACATGTTATTAAGCTATTGCTATATATTGTGGTCAATTGAAGACTCTGAGGAAGAGGGCACCCCCTATTAAAAGAGTGACTAAATTATTTAAAAGGTGTTAAACACACATACCACCAATAGAGACAGTCTGCTGAATTAATTAGGAGGACTGAAGGAGAATTTTAAATGGAATAATTTTCTTAAGAAATGAAGCACTTTAATACCTGTGCCCATGAACCACCCAAAATATGGAAACTAGACCAACGGGATGAAAATTGTGGATTGTCTCAGGATAGGAGTACGAAGTTGAATAGTCAGATATAGGATACTTGTCTTATTCTTCTGGTTTCAAGGGGTTAAAAAATTCAGGCATTTGGGTAAGACCTTGCATTCTCCAGCACTGTGGCAAGGTGTGGCATACATGTGTGGCAATCCCCTGTCTCCCTCCTAGTCTCCTCCCTCTCCTTAGCTGCTCTCTCTGCTTCCCCTGGGACTTCCAGGCCCAGAGCTAATACCCAGGACAAGATGAGCCAACTCCCTGCTGTGCACTGAGGACAAACTTGCTTTGCTTCTCATTATTGCCCACTGTGCAGTGGCTCAACCTTTGTAGCACCAGAACAGCAAGCTCCCAAACAGCAACCTCGGGGCCGAGGAAGAAGAGAGCAAGCCTGCGACCCAGCTGCAGTCTGAGGTACTTGGATCTAGACAGATGGGAGGGGCAGGCTTTCCTGTGGTCCAGCTCCACATTCCAGATTCCCTGAACTAGGGTGAGAGGCCACAGTGCTAGCTTATAATAAAGTATAAGTTCCCGTTTCATTTCCGCTTCTTTCTCACTCTCTATCTCTCCTGAGAGTGAGGCTGAGTATCCAACCAGGAAGAATTCTTGGCACCCTGAATATAAGATCATACATCACCATCCCACTCCCCTCAACTTTAAACAAGAACCAACTGGCACTTCCAGGGTTACCCAGAGGTAGTGGGCCGCCCAGAACTTTGTCTCTGACAACGGGAACATCTGGCCAGCTCATACGTTGCTGAAGGAGTCACCTGTGGCAGGCCCTGGTTCCGTGGGGTGGCCTCATTCCAAAGTGTGAGTTTTTGGTGGAACTTCGGTGGAAGGCTTCCTAAGGAGGCATTTGTGGTGGAATTTTTGCTTTTGTCACCCACCGTGTGACTCAGATGGGACAGGGAGAAGTCCTAGAAGAAGGACCCTCGGCCCAGCCTCGGGCCCAGCCAGGGCCTGTCAGCATGAGGAAGGCCTCTTTGAAAGTCTTCGTCAGCGATGAGAAACCAATTCCGTTAAAAAAAAAAAAAGTTTACAGAATTTTTTTTTTCCTACTCAAAATGAAAATAGCTTTATTGAGTTCCACGGAAATGATATATAGTTTTACAATCTAGATTAAGTACTAAAAATGTCAATAAAAGTATTGGCACCGCTTTTAGTGGACACATCTGGGTGTATTTGAGAACAATGTGTCTCTGTTGATTTGAAACATTTCTTGCCTTCCCATTGTCTTTGGGGCCAGGACAGAACCCATGCCGTGCCTTCCTCCCCAGCCTCGGCCCTGCTCGGCAGCTCCCCGTGTGACTGCCAGAACTGAAGCCAGGAGCATTCGTTTATTCGCTTATCATCCCCCTCTTCGCCCGTGGGCTCTTCCTCCACTTCCCAGTGTGCCCTGGGCAGCTTCCTCCATCCTAGGCCTCTTCTTCGGGTGGACGGGGCCCCTCCGCTGGGCTGGACAGGCAAGGGTGTCCTGCAACCCAAAGGAGCCAGTGATGGCGGGTTTTCTGGAAGCTTCCTCAGCCGGGGTAACACTTCATTCACAGGCTCTTCTACCCGACCCAGAGCCAAAGAGGCTGGAAAGCTCTCTCCCTGTGTTTCCCCTTCGCATATCCTTGTTGCACCAGAACAGAGGGTACCCGGTCATTGGAAAGGCGGGAAGGCCAAAGCTGTTGGGAGACTTCGCTGCCTGCTCACCTGCATGTGCCTCTGCCTGTCCGTGTTACCTTTCAGACCAACAAGGAGGCAGAGGCAGGAGCTGCCGACTGACTATAGTGCCCACACGGGCACTGGAACCTCTCCAAGGTGAGCGAGCACAGCCTCTCAAACCCTCTCTCCCAGAAATGGGACCCAACCAGAGCCCCCAGTTTGCCTACCTTAGAGCTGCTATTGAAAATGCCACTCAGGGCCCTGCCCAACGCCTGTCTCCCCCCAAACCTTTTGTTCTCCAGCTGGTAGACTCGGGCACCATGACAAACTGCATCTCTGGAAGTTTGAAAATCTAATTTGTGCTCCTGTTGTTAAATGATGGTAACTTAGAACCACTGAGTTGGAACTCATTAAGAGGGCGGCATTAAGGAGTCGCTGCCGCGTTTGAAATCCATTTCTAGGGGAGTCTGCGTGCGGTCGGCGACTTTCTCATGGGGTCATTGAAGTCACTCCCCTCAGAAAACAAAGTATTCTATACAACGCCTCCAGGTCTCTGCCTCCTTGCTTTCAGGTATTTAACAGAGAATTATATAAGCTCCAATACCTCAATTAATTAAGAGCAAAATGAAGACGGTGACTTCATATTTCTTTGGTCAGTGAAAATTTTAACATTCTCATAACCCTTTTCATTCTCTCCTCTCTTTGTGAATGCTAATAGAAAAGTCCTTTTTAAAATGGTATTTTGTTAGCCGGGGATACGCCGACAACTCTGCAGTATCTTCCCACAGATCACTGCTCACATCATTCAGATGTGGAAAATTTTAAATGAAATCAATACTGGCCTATTCACGTCAACAGCACTATCCCTGGCAATGTAAAAATATAGAGCGAATTTGCAATCCAAGCGACTTACCCAGCGCTCTTTTCATTACAGGTCGTCAATTAAATTATTTCTACAATATTGTATCCGTCCACAGAATGTTACGCAATATTCATGCACATTACTTCAGCTACACAGAACCCCGGGAAAATAAATGAGAACTGAAGAGATCTAGGAAAATAGGAGGGCATCGACAATAAGGCCAGTCAAAACTGCCCCCAAGATGATGCTTCTATTATCACTTAAGAAACAGCAATGTCTTCATTCGTGGGATTCCAAAGTACTCTGTCCTATAGGAGAAAGTACTCCGGAAGAGATTGCTCACGTTCGTTCATGATTCACATTTGAAAGAACTTCGGACTCGGAGCTTGAGAGCCAGGTCGGCCTCGTTGCGATGGATCAGCCCTGCCTTCGAAGCTCGCCGTGTCCCCATTTCCCTGGATTCAGGAACAGCAGCTGGACTGAGAAGCTGAGTTCATTACCAGCCCAGGCCCAGGGCCTCATTGATGCCTCCCCAGGAGGTTCTGCAGTTCCAATTGCCCTTGGCGCCGCAAAGAGGAGACCAGGGGACGGTGCTGGGGCTCTGCCCCAGAATCCGTGATCCAGCCAAGAGGCATCACGGTGGGAGGACGAGCAGCCGGAATCAATAATTTCAATCACTGCCTATCCCGGATAGGAACTGGGGAGGGCAGAGGAGTGTGGGGGAAGGGAGGCAGAGCTAAGCCCCAGCCTGAGAAAAAAATTAGGGAAACACCAACAGAAGGAGATGAGGGTCAGAAAGGAATCAAAGAGCTACATTCACTAAGCACCTAGGACTTGTCCTCTCCCAAGAGAGGCAACCTGGAAGCAATCTGTGACCCAAGAGCCTCCTCCTCCCTCTGTGGAGCGGGGTTTGTCAGCCTTTGTTCCTCTCAAAGCCTGCTGCTCCCTGTGCCTCTGGCTTGCAGGGCACTGGCCATGAGCCAGGAGGGCGCCGTCTGTAAGCTCAGCCCTGGTGCTTCCTCAGCTCTGAGGTAGAGCTATGTGGCTAGGCCAGTGGTCGGCCAACTCATTAGTCAACAGAGCCAAATATCAACAGTACAATGATTGAAATTTCTTTTGAGAGCCACATTTTTTAAACTTAAACTATATAGGTAGGTACATTGTTATTAACTTAATTAGGGTACTCCTAAGCTGGCCTTTGCTAAAAACGTCCTCAATCTGATTGAGGTACGTTCACTGAGGTTGACCCCTTCCAACTCTCCCATCCACACTCGTCTTGTATACTTGTTTCGTCTACCTCCTTTTGTTCATCCTCTCTATATGTCCAAACCATCTCAACATACCTTTCTCAATCCTCGACACTACATCTTCTTTCACTCCAAAACGTTCCCTAAAATTAACTTAATAAACTTTACTTAAAGTTTTAAGTCAACTTCGTACTATACGTGCACGCCCGCACGTGGTGTTTTGTGGAAGAGCCACACTAAAGGGGCCAAAGAGCCGCATGTGGCTCACGAGCCGCGGTTTGCCAACCACTGGGCTAGGCCAAGCCAGATGGTCGCCTTAGGTCTACTTCCTCCTCTTTAAAGGCAGGGCCAAATCAGATCGGACCCTCCCGGGACTGACACTGGAGACTCCTGCAGGCCAGTCCTCGCCGGCCTGCTCCTGATCGCCACCCCTCTGACTGCCCAGGACTTTCCGCTAGGGAACCCAGGCATGGATGTTGGGAGTAGCTGGGGCTGCCTCCCGTAATAACACTGGCTGTCTGCTGTTGAGTGCTTCCCATCCAGCACCTCCTTCAATCCTCCTGGGAACATCAAGGGTGTTCTTATTTAGTTCTCTGTTTTATAGACAAAGAGGGTGAGCTACAGAGGAGGTAATACCTGTGCAGGGTCACCAAGTTAATGCCTAGCAGAGCCAGAAGTGAAGTCTGGGTCCATGTGGCTCCAAACTCAGAGCTTTTAACACCAGAGTATACAGTAGTCTCCCCTTATCCATGGTTTCACTTTATGCTATTTCAGTTATCCATGGGCAACCATAGTCCAAAAACATTAAATAGAAAATTCCAGAAATAAAGAATTCACAAGGTTTAAATTGTGCACCATTCTGAGTAACGTGATGAAACCTCGCACTGCCCCACCAGGGATGTGAATCCTCCCTTTGTCCAGTGTCTCCCTGCTGAATACCTTCCCCTCCTGTTAGCCACTGAGTAGCCATCTTGGTTATCAGATCGACTGTCAGGGTATCACAGTGTTTCTGTTCAAGTGGCCTTAGGATAGCAGCCTAATGCTACATCACAACACCTACATCATCCACCCCAGTTCATCTCTCCACAAGGCATCGTATCATCTCACTCATCTCAAGAAGAAGGCTGTTTACAGCACAATAAGATATTTAGAAAGAGACCATATTTACATAACTTTTATTACCGTATTTTATTATAATTATTCTATTTTATTTTTATTATTGTTCATCTATTATTGTGCCTAGTTTATAAGTTAAACTTTATCACAGGTGTGTATGTATAGGAAAAAACACAGTATATATAATATTTGGTACTATCTACGGTTTCAGGCCTCTTCTCAGGGGTCTTGGAAAATCTTCCCCATGGATAAGGGGGTACCCCTGTTCTTCCTCTTTCCCGCTCTGCCCTTTAATGGAAGCAATGAGGGGACTAAGTTTCTTCTTCTGTAGGGTGGTCTTCAACCATCAGACAAAAAGTCCAGTGTAGGCCTTCTCTGAGTTTCCTCCAGCACAATGAGGAAGCAGAGGGCTCCCAGGGACACCCCTCCCCACCACTCATCTTCTTTGTCTTCCATTCCTAATGCCTCACCTAGGATCCTCAGCATCTTCCCTATTATCCACGTCCTGGTCCTTTTTGCTGCCACAATCTTCTTCCCACCCACTCCTACGCCTCAGTTATAAAATGCTACTTCCAGGACTCAATCCTTCTGGGCCTTGCTGTCTGCTATAAAGATGCCAAACAAGTCATCCCACGTGGTGCTGGGATCATGTACAGAGCCTTGGACCAGGTATAGCATTCCTACATCCATTTAGAACATTTTGGAAGACAATGCTCTTAATCCAAAATTGTAGATCAGAATGTCTATGCCTCAGGGAAGGTCATTTGAAGGAGGATTGGGACAGAAGCAAGTCTAGTACACCTGCCACCATCCCAGTCAATAACAGAGTTGCTACTATAATCACTCACAAGACTTGAGAGGCCCAACCTAGGGGCTTCAGGGCACTTTGCAACCAGGGAAGGGAGCCTTCGGTCAGGAAAGCTGTTGCTGATGTGAGCAGTGGAGGGTAGAGATTGGGAACAGATGAAGCCAGAGATAGTGTGGCTTTGTTTCTAAATCACCACAGTGCGGGTGACCCCAGCCTTCCTGAGAGAGCCACTGGAGCACGTAGCGTGTAGTTAATGGAGCCCACAGTTCTGCCACATTGTTTTCCAATTCAATTCACTAAAAAAAGTTCCAGAATTTGTATGCACAAGGTCTGGTCTCGCATCCTGAGACACGGAGATGAATAAGACGTAGCCTCTGACCCTAAGAACCTCTAAGTCTGGTGGGAGGAAGAGGCACACAGAAGGAACCATGACACAAAGCAAGAAGTAATTAGTGCCAAGTAGAGATAAGTACACAGTGGGCTGTGGGGTCCAGAGTTCCAGCTGACCCTTCTGTCCACAGAAGGACCTTGCAGATGGAAGAGGCCTGAACTAGGCTTTGAGACTAAGAAGTGTAAAAAGCCTTGTCATTCCTGGAACATTTAATACATACCCAGTTTCTGACATGCATGGTCCCAGAAAACCATCACAGCTCTGTGAGGAGGAAGAAAGCTGAGCCTCAGACAGTGTGAGCAGCTCAGCTGACGAGCAGCACAGGCAAGAGCCAAACCCAAGGGTGTCTGCCTCCAGAGCCTGAGAAACCTTCACAGGCCAAGAGAACAGCAGAAGAAGAAGCACAGAAGTTGGGAAGGGCATGGGGGGTCTAGAGAGGGGTAGCAGAGCGAGTTTGCTGTGGCTGAAGCTCTCAGGGTGGAACGTATGATGATACAGGGAGATGGGAGGCGTGCAAGGGATGAGACAATGTCACCCGAGGAGAAAAACAGGCACTCTGCAAACCGCTGTGTGGGCTTATGTCTTGGTTCTACCACATACCAGCTAGGAAACCTCAAATAAGTTGCTTAACTTTCTGTGCCTCAGTTTCCTCATCTATAAAAAGGGAACCTCATAGAGTTTTTGTGAGAATAAATGAGCTGGCATATATATGATCATAGGACAGTGCTGGGGGCATAGTAAATGCTATATGTACTATTTATTTATTTATTTATGAGGCAGTGTAGACTTTGGTTTCAAGCATGCATTTTGGAGCCAGATGGCCTGGTTCAAATCCTGGCTCTACCACTTGTGGCTGTGTGACCTTGGTCAATTTACATCACATTTCTGTGCCTCAGTTTGATCATCCATAAAACAGGATAGCAGTGCCTGCCTATCTCACAGGACTTGCATCAGGCCTCCAGGAGACACTGTTTGCCAAAACAAAACAGGAAGTGGGACTCCGCAGATGAAGTTATTTCCTAAATCATAGTCTGTGTCTACTGTGTTGGCGTGCTGGTTATAGGCTAAGAAGTTTCTTCCCAATCAGTTACACAAGTGTCCTCCTGGGAAATTCAATAAACAGTTCAGTGAAAGAACTATAAATTCTTAATTGTAGGGGATTAATAAGGCTTTATTGTGGTAAATTTACCTCACACATGATTTAATAGCTCAAAACCACATTTTGTAATTAAAACCCAAGAAATGGTGCACAGTGAGGATTATAACACAAATTTTAGTCTGAAACAATGAACGTGGGGAACCATAAAAGACAAAGCAATGTCCTCCAAAAAAATGTATAGCCACGTTAACAGCTGACATCTCAATTTTGAAAACAGAATGTATTTTAATAAGCACTGCCTTTATAATTATTCAAAGTGTGTGCATACATTTTGGGGACACCCTACACATACACCGTGTCTTGGGAAGAGGCAAGGTTTTGGGAAGCAGCAAGATCTATTAAGAGCTTTATTTCAAGCCTCTCAATAGAAGGGCTCCACCCCTTGCCATTTGAACTGTTCAACCAGCCCCTTTTACAGGCCATGGATCGGAGACAAAAGGAAAACAAACTCGGAATGGTGGCCCTGCCAGTGTGGACACCCAGCCGCAGTTTTCAGGCTGCTCTCCAGCTTCCTGCCTTCCCATCAACAGTCACCTGGGCAAAGCCTTCACAACAGATACTAAACCTCCTGGCCTTCATTTGAACTTGGAGACCTGGCATTCATTTGTACTAGAGCTATGGATCCTTTTTGCTCTCGTGGTAAGAGAGGAAAAACTGTGATGAAGTTCTAGAAGATTCTCAGGGTAACACGGAGCAGGTTTCAATGGAAGACAGCATTGCATGTGGTTAGATAGACAGATGTGGGGTGGAGGCTGATCCTCAGCTGGGTGGGACCCAGAGTGAATCCCCTCAGCTCTCTGAGCGAGTATGCAAAAGTTTCTTCTTTTGTAAAATGAAAATAATAAAGGTTACTATCTCTGAAAATTGGTTTGAGGACTTCATAAGACTGCAAAGTGTGGTGCCTGGCACACAGTAGGCACTTAATATTAATTATTATCACTTTATTTAGGCAAAAGGTCAAAAGGAAAGGGGACGGGAAAGGGAAAACACTGAAACCTGCATCACTCTTAGCCTTGTCCTCAATCACAGAGGTATTTTCTTTTCCGAAAAAGTGATGCCTTTCTGAGTTAGAAAACAATAATCTTACAATTCAACAAGTTATCTAATAAGTTTTGCTCTTTGGCATGAAGGTTGAAGTTTTACTTAATGTCGGTGTCTGGCATTTCTCTTCAAAGGAAAGCAAATTGGAAAAGTTTGTGTTTAAGTTATTTTTGGAAAGAAAAACAAAGCAAGGAGTTAATTGATTTGAAAGGTTTGGTCATAAAACACCTGCAAGTTGAATTTTCACTTGTTTTCGTTTTAAATCACATTTAGAAGCATACACTTATGGATGCATATACATTATATACATATTGATATACCTGAGTTGATGTCCTAGAGTTTAAAGTTCTTTGTTTATATGTGAACAAAAAGAGACACCCTCTCACACTGTACCTGCCTTGGGGTCAGGGGCACAAAGTTCCCATGAGACCTTGCATGTCCCTCTTGATTTCAGCCCTAGGAACAGCCATCTCTGGTGATAGGGGGGTAAATAGGTCTCCATTTGTTTGGCAAGGCTTTCAGCTGGGTGTCCTCAATGTCGCTCACTGGAGCTTTGCTGTCCCTTCTCTCCCCTCCACTCCTACTCCTGCCCCAGAAGAAGAGACTGCAGCCAGCTCAGCCCGCAGTGGCCTTTCATCCATTGCACGCATCCTGTGAGCCAGGGCCCTGCCTGCCCACGAGAGGGCACCTGTGCTGCTGCCTCTGTTCCCAGGTTCCCCCTGGAAGGTGTCCAGGTGGGTCCTTGCCTTCTGCTCTGGTTCTGGGTGGGGAGGAGCAGGAAGGCAGCCCTTCTCTGCACGGCCAGCAGCACATGGTGTAATGGTCAGAACTGCCAGGGACAGTATGGTTTTTGTTTTGTTTTTTTAAATCAAAGCCTTTATTACACATTCCTAGGGGGACAGTATGTTTTACCTCTTGAGCATTCTGCAGGGGGTTATGAAAGTGGCCAGATAGGTTCCAAAAGTGGCCTCATTTGGGGGATCTGCCACCCAAGAGTTCATGAAATCGGATTAATTAATAAGCTGGGAGATGCTAAAATGTAAAAACGGTAGAAAAGAATTTGAGGCTGGATGGGCTCCCTGCAGCAGTGTCCTTGCTAAGTCAATACTAGCCTCATCCCTTTTTCTTCATGAAGGGCAGGAAAATGTTCTCAAAAAAGGGGTGAGAGAGGAGTCTTTGTCATTAGAACCACCCATGAGGAGCTGTATACACCCAAGGCTTCCATTGAACATCCAGGCCTGAGTTCCACACAGGTGTTCCTTCCAGAGGTTAAGGACCTCCTGTCTCCCCCACCTCTAATCCCACCCCCGACCCACAAAGGTGAGCCCCTCCTGGCCTTGAACACTCGCTTGGGTTGGGATTGGAATCTGGCAACTCTTCGGCATTGCAGTAATTATGTTGGTCAAGGCCTGTGTTCTTGACAAAGAAAACATTCCCCTAACTCAACCTGAGTAATCCTTAATGAGTCCTTGTATCTTGTGATAAATTTCATAATTATTCAGCCCCTACCACTAACACCGAAATTCATCAGTCAAAGCAAATTAGCCGAGATTCATTAGAATAAGACATCTAGTAGGCACATGTACTTTATTAGCCTCTTACACCAATAGTTTTAATTAGGTACATATTTCACAGCTCTCAAGCTACTCCAGTGAAGGGCTGCCTTTATCTCTTTTATTTACAGTAACAAGCTATCAAACAAACACCACCATCATTAAACTTGGATATAAAAAAACTTGTTTTTATTAATGGCAGCCTATTCGAGCCTTGGATTTCTGAAACCTGCAATAGACAGATATTTTTATTAATTATAGAATGCTATTCAATTAAATTGAAAAGATGAGGTGATGTGTGAGGGGCCCATGCGCTTGAGTCAAGAGTGAGACTCTCTTCTTCCTTCCTTGCAGATGGGCTCCTCTAGCTCACCTTCAGAG
>NW_006288633.1:1695958-1720103 GCF_000327345.1 Myotis davidii
CACCAGGAGAGAAAAATATCTCTTCAGCTATTTTCGTGATGAGAAAAGTGATTAAAATCCAGAACATTTAAAAAGTAAGGAATTTAAGGGATGTTATAAAGAAGGGAAATACAGGAGAAAATGTTACACATTCATAGAATTCGGGTTCATGCATAGCAAATAGTCAAAAACACTTTACTTGAAATGCTACCCAAAATTAAAGAGGCTAAGAGCCAGGCCTGCCACATGCTTCTGTACGCAGGTGTCAAGAAATGACAAATGGCGCCATCTGCTGGTCCTCCGGTTAAACACTTAATTGAGAGCCCAATTGTCAGAGCCATCAGTTAGGTTGCCTTAAAAAAAAAAGGATTGATAAAACTCTGTGCCTACTGATTCCTTCAAATGGTTATACAAGGTATAACCTGACAGGAAAGGCAACGTTTGAGCTCAACTCTAAAAGTCAAAAGTCTAGTCCAGACACTTCAGATAAAACAATGGAGAGAGATTGCTAGCTAGCCTCTTTGGACTGCCTCTTAAGAGTCAGAAGAGTCGGTCCAAGTTGAGCTGTCTCTGAGGCACAAGCAGAAGGATCACTGCCAGATACTCAAAGGCAACAGGGCAAAGGACAGCTGAGGTGCTGATATCACCTGCTGCCCTTGGACGCTGAGTTCCTGGATCGCTATACAGGGAGAAACACAGGATTCTGGGAAGGGACCACATGCTCTCTCTTGCAGATCCTGTGACACCATCTCCATCATCCTCAAGTCCTTTTCCGGAATGTTTGTTTCTCTGTTTCCACCCCCACCTTGCTCTTAGCTGTTTCTGTCTCCAGGCATGAGTATGAAATTCCTCGGTCTTCAGGCCTCCCAGGGACTGGTGTGAAACCAATGAAATAACATCATTTTAATGTAAATGAGCTTTATCGAAGAACTAAACCAGTTTATACAACTATTGAACAGAAATATATGTGCAATAACCTTTAAATAACATCTTTTAAAATTCAAATCTTCAAAAGGAGAAAAACTCTTCATAATTCCAATTTCTGCAGTCTCCCTCCCTTTGAGCTTGACCAAGCAAATCAGCCCTGCAGAGGCCACCAGCACCTGCAAATTGAAAATCTACATTTCCAGACACCACAGTCGCTGGGACCTTTATCCCTGGCCACATTTTGGAGTAAAACGTGAAATTAGATCATTTTTAAGATGCCTTTATTGTTGTCATATAATGTTGCTCATAAGTAACAGATAGCAGAGAAAATAATTTACATTTTTATGGGATATCATTTGAGAGGTTATTGCAAATAAAAATGCTATTAACAAAATTTCAGTAAACTTGTATTGCTTCTGCCCTTTCTGTGAGGTAGGATTCAGAAAGCCTCTTCCAATGGGACTGCTGTACGGTGAGGTTACCTCGGCTACAGGCTGCCAGATTATAATGGGGGTGACTCACAGAGTGTGGACTGATTGCGTGTGTGTGTGTGAGTAAATTCCTCCAAGTCCATTTTCTCTGGGGCCTAAATCTCCTGTGAAAACAGAGCATGGCCTGGCAAAGCTTCCTACGAGGGAGAATGCCCTGCCCCTGGAATGTGTTTGATGGTAAGCAAAAGTCCATTTTCACGCCATGATTTCTGTGCCGGGGTGCTGCCTTGCTGAATGGCCTGCCACTTGTGACCTGCTGTCTTGCAGTGTTGGCCTTGGCCCTGGCCCTTGGGTCTCTGTTTGTTCTCTCAGTTCACTCTTTAGAGTCAATGATCATTGACAGCCCTGGGGACCCTGAAGAGCCAATGTCTCCTATCTTCCATCAACAGGAGCCCTACACCCACTATCTCTCTTCCTTATGCTCCTCAGTGCTTACTGACCCTTCATGCCACCCTAATTTTAATTCTCACAGGAGTGAGAGGGTGACTTAAGCTCCAGCTTCGCTCAAACACCTCGAGGTGGCCCTGCCCCGTCTCAGATTGGACGGAATAGACAGGAGTGAGGCCGGAGGGTGGCACTGATGTGGGGAAATGGGAAAACGGGAAAGAGGCCAGTGCTCCACCCATATCTCCTTGAAACCTCACACAATCCTATGCAAATGGGTGTTTTATAGAATTGGTGACGGAGGTCCAGAATTGCCCAACCTCACACCAGCGCTGTGGGACAGAGGTGGGCTCTGATTTCAAAGCCCTCCCTGTTTTCATGGCACCACATTACCTCCTCAAAGCAAAGCTCAGCAGCAAGAACTGGTTCCTACACAGACCCTGCTCAGTGGCCTGGGAGAACCCCTGTCCAGCCTCACCCGACTGGCTTCTCCAGTGCCTTGGACACGGCTGGATACTGCCTCCTCCTTGTTCTCTGTCTTCTCTCTCTATAGCTCTTCTCTCAAGTAGTTCTTGAACATGAATGTTCCATAGTTCCAATCAGTCTCTGCTCACTATTGCTCACACTCTCCCTGAGCCAACTCTTTCACCCCTATGGCTCTAAAAGCCAGACAGCACCACCCAGACCTACAGCCTTAACTCTCATCTTTCACCTCATCTTCTCATTTATTTACTCAATTCCTGCTCAGCCTGTCTCCGTGGGCATTCCTAGGGCACCTCAAACTCGACATGTCCAGAAGAGTTTATCTTTCCATCAAACTACACCTCTATACGTGTTGCTCACTTCAGTCGATGGCACCCTCATCCTCAGCCTCCCAGGCCAGAAAGTTGAAGTCATCCTGCTGTTTCCTGAGCCTCCAGCCCAGTCACACGGTCTAATCACCCCACCTCCTAACCATTGTCCTTTCCCCCAGCCCGTACTCGCACTGTTTCGCTTCATACCATACTTTTCTCTTTCTCTGTCTATTGCAATACTTCCTAACTTGATATCTGCCCCTAGATTTGCCTTCTCAAACCTTCCCTTCACAGAATCATCACAGAAGTCTTTCTAAAATGCAATCTTTCCACAGCAGTCTATATTTTTCAGGACTTTCTTGATCACTGATGTCAGAAACCAATTCCAAACTGACTTATGAAAAAGAGAGAACATATTGGTTCCCCTAACTTAGGAAGTGACCTGTATAACTAAGGAATTGAATCTTAAAGTTTAAGTTTTAATTAATTTAAATAGCCATGTGTGGTTAGTGGCTACTCTACTGGACAGCACAGTTCACAGAGTTACATCAGGTTGTTTTATAGTCCTGTGCCTTTGCTCATTCTCTTCCTTCATCTTGGATGTCCTTCCCTCCCTTTTCATTCTCAAACCCACTTAGCTAAATATGGAAGCCTCCTGGAAGGTGGTTGGTGGGAAGCAGTCCTGGACACTTGGTTTTATGGAAACTCCTCTCTTTCTGGTATTCTTTTGCATATTCATTCATTTGCGCTACGTTTCACTAGGCGCTGGAGATGCAAAGAAAAATCCAGTTCTTGCTATAGAGCTCAAGGTCAATCCCTCCTCAGGCATCACTGATTACCCCTCTCTGCCCATTAACCAGGTCATTTCCCATCCCACTGACCTCAGCCCTGATCATCCCTCACTGTCTGGCTGCAGCCTCTCCCAGCCAACTATCCTTTCTTCAACTGCTGACCTTTAGCAAAAACATTCACCTCTTTCTCCAACATCTGGAATACGGGCAATTCTAGGAGAGTAGAGAGATCAGCCTATAAACTGAGGGGGATTAGGTGTGGGAGAAGGCCCTTGAGCTAGAGGTGTTCTGTGTCTGCCCTAGATGGACACACCACCCAGACCTACAGCCTTAACTTAGGTCTTTTACCTCATCTTCTCATTTATTTACTCAATTTAGGACACCTCTCTATTAAAAGTGGGCCATGCAAATCCCCAACAGTCTCACCTAAAGAGAGGTTCAGTTTTTTTTTTTAAGGACAAAGAGCAGAGGAACACTGACCATTCATCTCAGAGCACAGTCAGTGGGGATGGTGGGTTCCTTGCCATTTAGGATAGAAGATGGCTTTCAACTCTGGAGCATTATAATCACCTCAGAGAATTGTTTTATAAATAAGGATTCCTGGTCCCTGCTCAGGCCTGCTGAATCGGCATCTTGGGAGTGGGCCCGGGTATTTGGATTTGAGACATCTCCTCAGGTGAGTGTGCTCTGCTTAGAGCATGAGACTCCTTAAGGTCCAGAGTCTAAGAAAATAGAAACCTGGGCCAGGGAACAAAGCATGAGACTGCTAAGAGGATAATGACCATGGTGCCTGCAGCAACATTCCCTGGAGAAAACTCTGAAGTCAGAGATCAAGTTGTCAGCAGGGTTGGTTTCTTCTAAGGCCTTTCTCTTTGGCTTATAAATGGCCATCTTCTCCCTGTGTTTCACATGATCTTCCCTCTGAATATGTTTGTGTCCTAATCTGCTCTTCTTGTAAGGACCCTAGACATATTGAATTAGGGCCTACTCTGGTGGCCTCCTTTTAATTTACCAACCTCTTTAAAGACCCTATCTCCCAATGAGGTCTCATTCTGAAGTATTGGAGGTCAGGACTTTAGCCTATGAATTTTGGGGAGGACACAATTCAGCCATAACACCACCCTACTTTAAGGACAACACAAGTCTTCTTCTCCCGAAGCCCACAGACATCCTATGTGCACAGGTTGGAAAAATCTGACCCCTTGTCTTTCAACATCTGCTGTGAGAGTCCCACGTCAGATAGAATAAAAGTGACCCTATGATTTGAAATAGAAATTGTTGTCAGGAGATTATTCATAGCATTTCTCCTTCTTCTATCTGCTATGATTATGCCAGGCTGTAAGTTACAGAAAACCTGACTAAGGGTAGCTTAATAAAAAAGGCTTTTTTCTTAAATCATAAAAAAGGATGTTTTCTCAAATCTGGAGACAGGCTTCTTCTGGTGTTAGCTTTGCGACTGTGGTTGTCAACCTCAATGCCTTGGCGCTTCTCATTGACTTTCCTTCATGCTTGTGACTTCCTGGTCACAGATGACTATTGTATATCCAGACCAAGATAGGGAGAAAAATAGAAGTGCCATGCTAACTATATCAGAACCCTTGCCAGGGAATCAAAAATATCCTTAGAAATTCTCAGCAGAACTCCACGTATAAGCCATTGACCAGAACTGCCATACCAGTATGGTTACTCCTAGCTCCCGGGGAATCTGGAAAAGCAACTCTTTGTCTAGATACATTTATTCATTCATTCAACAAGTACTGGTTGTGTGCCTAGTATATGTCAGGTGCTGCTCTAGGTACTCAGGATACAGCAATAAATAGAAGACAAAAATCCCTGCCCTCGTGGAGCTTATACTCAAGAGGGAGCTTACATCCTGGTGTTCACATTGTCACTTCCCCTAATAGACAACTTATCTGCCACATTCTCCAGCCTACAAGGACAGAACCCTGTAACTTCAATCCTAATTTTCCATCTGGACCCCTTCTTTGAAAAGAGTCTCACTTAAAATGGACTGGGTCAACTCAATATACCTAAGGAACCGATGAGGAGAGAAAGTGCAGAAAGAGAAAAATCGATGAGAGTCTGAGATGATGAAGAGAGTTCTCCAGGCACTGTGGACAGCAGCTGCTGGCATAGCCATGGGATGTAATGGAAATAAACAAGAGAAGAAAGGGAATGGTTATGTTGGTCTTTGAGTCTTAATCATGCTTTTTGAGAAATCTGACTAAAGAATTTGGGCTATTCAGAAACTGCTTTTCTTAGATGGGTTGTATTTCTTTGTAACACTGCTCTAATAGTGAACCACATGGACCCAAACTTTATTAGGGTACCATTTTATTCATAGCTGATGTTCGCAGTCATCACTTCTTAGGTCTGTATTGTGCAAGCTCATAGGCACCCTCCAAACTTAATGTGATCATGGAAGCATAATGTTTTCCTCCCTAAAATCCACTGGCCTCATCTCAAAGTTACTCTCACATAACTTCTTCCCCGGTTCCCAAGTTGAATTTTCCACATAGGCTCTTGTAGCCCATCTAGACTCCTCCACCCCTCCCATCCAAGCATGGGCACTGTCTGTTCCCTCAATTCCCCCAACATACAGCTGGAGGGCACTCCATGCAGGTAAGACGGAAGAAAATAATCCATACTGAATGTCTCAGTCCGTCTTCCAATCTTATCCCCATGTTAGGGAGCACCAGCACATTTCTCTAACTAAATCTTTTTCAGGAAATCTTCTTTAAAAAACACCCAATTTAAATGACTAAATAGAACACTCTGCATCATTTGCAGAGAGACTTTAGATGCCCCAACAGCTTACTTCAAGGATAATAAGTGGAATTTGCCTTCTATTTGTGACTCAAGAGCCAATTTTACTGAGTTTCCCAAAACAAAGGGAGTCAGAGAACCAAAAAGCTAGTAAACAACTACCCATGACTGTGTCCTTATTAAAATATTCTAAAATAATAAAAGTGTAATATGCATATCGACAGAACGACTGAACGGCAGAATAACCACCTGGACAACCTTCCTGGACGACCATGCTGTGACACGCACTGACGCCAGGCCAGCCAAGGCAGGTGTGATGCGATTGGTCAGGGACCCCGCCATCGCCCTACGAACACCCCACAGAGGGAGGCCCAGACCATTGGCCAATGCTGTGGCGGGTGTGCAGGGCTGGCCAGCGATCGCCTCGCAGAAGGAGGCCCAGGCCAGCGAAGCGATCAAACCCCACACCTGTTGCCCGCAGAGGGAGGCAATGGGTGGCGGGGGAGGGGGGATAGCGCCACACAGATGGCAAGCAGCGGTAGCAACGGAGGCAGGGCCAGCTGCTGGCAGCTGGGGAAGGAAAGCCCTGTTAGGCCCTGATCGCCAGCCAGGCCTAGGTACCCTACCTGAGGGGTCCCAGATTGGGAGAGGGCACAGGCCGGGCTGAGGGATAATATAACAAAGTCCTCCTCTAGAAAACTTGAAGATTCTGGTGTTTTAAAAAATCAATTTCATTTCCCAGAGCCATCCCTGATACATATATAGACACTTGCAAGAGTACATGTGTTCATTTACACTGTGTTAAGGTTAGGATCTTCTGGGAGTAGCAGAAAATCCAAACCTATGAGGCTTAAACAAGATAGAAATTGTTTCTATCTCAGGTAACATACAGGCAGGCATATCAGTGTAGGGTTTCTACGGAGCATCATAGTGTTAGGGATTAAGGCTCTTATCTTAATGTGTGGTATCCATTCCCAAGGTCACCTTCTTGTGTAAATTGGCTACTCCAGCTCTAGCCTTAATGCCACATTTCAACAAACACATAGAAGAAAACAAGCTCTACATATCACTCCTGCTAATATCTCATTGGCTAGAACTTCAGCATGTGTTCACACCTAGCAGCAATGGTCTTTGGGAAATGTAGTCTTAATTCATGACAGCCATATCAGCTAAAAACTAGGGGTTTGTTACTATTTTAAAAAAAGGAGAAAAAAAGTTAAATAGTTATCACAAAGTTTAAAACAAATATCCATGGGTCCATAAGGATATAAATAAATAATTCAGTAAATAAATAGGCGAGAATAGATAAATCCTCCATGCAGAAGATTTCCAAATAATTTACTTGGATACTCCACTCTCAAGGAGGTGGAGCATAATTCTTTGCTCCTTTAGTGTGGGCTATACATAGTGACTTTCTTCCCAAGAGCACAGTATAGAAAAGGAGAAAAATAAAGAGTAATTTTGCAGTGGAGAAACCTGACAAATACCACCTCAAGCCAGGTAATAAAGGTCAACATCAATAGTGATACATCATGTTGATAATATGCACCCTTGGTATAATGTGATAAGAACGGCACTTTACCTCTGTGGTCTTCCCAAAAACACATTACTTCAACCTAATCATAAGAAAAACATCAGACAAATCCCAATTGAAGTACATTCTATAAAACCTGACCAGTGCTCCTGAAAACTGTCAAGGTCATCACAAACAAGGAAAGTCTGAGAAACTATTACTGCCAAGAGGAGCCTAAGGAGACAGGATGACTAAATGTCTAGTGGGATCCTGGAATCAAAATAGGGACATTCAGGAAAAATTAAGGAAACTGGAATAAAGTGTAGATTTTAGTTAACAATAATGCATTAACATGGGCTTATTAGTAGTGGCAAATTCACTGTATTAAAATAAGGTGTTAATAATAGAGGAAACTGGGCATGGGACATATGGGAACTTTCTGGAGTATTTTTGCAAAATTCCATAAATATAAGATTGTTCTCAAATGAAAAGTTCATTTGTTTAAAAAAAAGGTCGGGGGGGCGGAGAGACTAGATATTGGAGGATAATCAACAGTCTTTCCCTGAACCCCACCAAGGAGCAATCATTTCTCTTTGTACCCCCAAATCCAAGAGCTGTTCATGGTAGATGGGGCCTTTGAGATCCTTTCGCTTGTCCCCCAAAATGAGGGGGCAGGGACTAACAAAATCCTCAAAGAGGATTTGTCTACTGTTACTGACATACTAGTAGCTGGAAGAGAAGCTAGAACCAGAAGCCAGATCTCTCGACAAATGGCCAACTACTCCCTCCGCTCCTCCAGCCTGGAGAAAGATAGCCCAGCACAGTGGGGAGTTCGGCCATGGACTGTCCTTCTAACAAGGGCGAGTCACTCCATCTTTCTGAGCAATAGTTTCCTCACCTTCACAATGGAGATAGTGCTAACTGCCCTGTTTATCTTAACAGGACTGTTGTGAGGAGTGAAGCCTATTTAGATGTCTGGCAATTCTATGTTGTAATAGACCAGCAATGACCTTTGGACATACTGCAATGTTGTGACACAGGCCAACAGAGTTGACCCAAACATTTGTTTATTCAACATGTAGACAGCATTGTCTGTCTTTCAAAATTATGATATAAAATTTGGTCATAGCACTTTTTTTCTTCTTCTGATGAATTGCCGGAGGCTATTAGCAGAACATTCTTGTGTCTCTCTCACATTCCATGCAATGGATTCCCACTCGATATCTAACTGAATACAAGAGCCCACTCAGGCCACCGCTCCTCGGCTTCTCCTAGCAATACAGGTGTCAGTCCTGTGCAGTTCGGCAGAGGGTACTGATTCCCTGGGGGACACTGCCTGTAAGATCCAGATGTCTGCACAGGCCTGCCAGGCTCCTCCAAGGGAGGGCAGTGTCTCCTCCTCAGCGCTGAGCACAGCAAGAAACTCCCACATCTGTGCTCCGACCCTGCAGCCACCCTCATCCAGTTCTCTCCCACTTCCACACTTCAGCACTTGACCTCAGAGGCTCTGAGCTGGTCTTGGTTCCCATAACTGGTCTACTGCCTCAGAGTCCAGAACCACTTTCTCTCTTCCTACCCAGTGCTCCACATTTGAGTTCAGCTGCTATGTTTTTTCTCTTAAACCCTCGACATTCACAGTATCCTACCCCCTTTTCTAGATTTTGCAGCTACTAACTCATTTTTTCCTACAATAAGCTAAGTTGGGTACCTCAAAGGTCCCTTAAACCCAGACTTTGGAGAGTAACATCTTTTAGTGACTCAAAAACATGTTAGTGGTCTACAGACTCCTACATGATTCCCGTCTCCCCTTCCGGGGATGCAGTGCTAATCCCAGGGATTGCAAAGATCCTTCCTAGCATTAGCAAAAAGTGAAACTATGAAACCTTCCATGAAGAAAAGAGAGAGAGAAAACCATCTGACTGTAATACCTGACAAGGCATTTTGCTGTAAATGAGCAAAAAATAAAATCGAGTGCCCACAGTGTCCCAGGCAATATGCTTGGCACTGGGAACCAAGAAGTTGATTGACACTGCCCCTGCCTTCAAGGCCCTGAGCGCCCAGGTGTGAGCGCCCAGGAGAGTGTGCAACTCCTCAGTATCATAAGTGGGACAGCATGTGAACACAAAAAGGCCCCGATGAGTTTTGCAGAAGAGTCACCCAGAACTAGTCCTGGTGAAGATGGCACTCCTGGATGAGGATCGGATCAGGTCTCGAGTAGAGGCACAGAAGGAGAAGGTGTAGGATTTCCACAACACTCATGTCATGAAAAATAAATAGTATGAGGGAAACAGAAAAGGAAATATTATGGTATTGGTCTGGGATCTCTTGGTTGAAAGTGACAGAACCTGAGTCAAACTAGTTTAGCTCAAGCAGGGAATTAGAAAGATACTGGACCATAATGAGGAGTAAGGGCAGCTTCACAGGAACAAATTGAAATTGGGGTTTGAACACCACGTGACTGCCATTCCTCTCTGAGGAGGCTACATTCCCGTCCACAGATTGACCACCTTAATGTGGTGGAGAGCATGGCTCCAAAAGCTCCTAAATCCAGCATTCAGGGGCCGCCTCCACCACAGAGAACTGTGCTATCTTCCCTTGGTTCCAATATAGAAAACCACAAGGAAAGGTTTGATTGGTGTGGGTCAGTGTCCACCCCAGACCAATCAACTATAGCCTGGGCTAGGGGCAGAAATAAAGTCACGGGACCCAGGAAAATTCCTATGGACACTTTTTGGTGTTAATCTCAGAGGAGGGGGAACTGTGATCCAAGAACCACTTCAACAGACATCTGCTGATTCAATGCTCAGAACACCTGGGCTGGAAGGTAAGAAATTGCCACCCAATTTTTATCATTTCAAGATCCTGAAAAAGTTCTGAAGTTCTGGCTCAATTGGGTTAAATTTCTGTAAATACAAGCAGATTTTATAACTATATGTTAGCCACCAGGAGTTAACCAGAGTAAAATAAACATGAGCTGCTTATGCATACCTAGCATTCTGCTAAGCATCAAGGGGGTGGTTTTGGAGTAGAAATTGGAAATAGGGATTGGAGTAGGTACTAGACTAAGAATTGGAGTAGGAATTGGAAGAAATAAGGTTCAATACTTGCCCTCTAGGAGCTTGGCACTATTGGAGTTACCTTGGATCACAAGTGGATCTGTGAGACCATCTACCCCCAGAACTGAGTAAGTTCCCAGGAGGCCACCGGAGAGCGGAGGCAGGGAGCTGGAGACCTGGAGGAGGCCAAGTTATAAGAAGCTAAGCAGGCAGGCACTGGACTCCATCTCCTGCTTTGTCTGTTGTGTATATTACCATTTCACATAAAATCATAGTTGTAAACAAGGTTTTTACCCCTTTGAAAATGTTTGAACACTATAGATATAGTCGGCTCCCTCATGTTGTTCCTGGAGCTTCTGATGCCCAGGAGCTCTGCCTCTTCCATACATTTAATCCCCTCAACTGGCTAAGATCTGGCTGGATAAGGCAAACATGGGTCTGGAGTGCCCTCCTCTTGATCCCAGGCCACTGTTTTGCCACCAGCCCTCACTTCACTTGTATGAAACAGCGAGATAAACCATAACCAAGAGACCTCCTGTGGAAATTCAGAGAAGAGAGGGCATCCTCTTGAATTGTTCACTAACAGGGTATTGAGTAGCACCTCATGTGGAAGGAGGGAGAGGAGGAGGAGAGGAAGGGAGATGAGAGCTAGCATGGATGGGACCATGCACCAAGGACTATGCCAGGTGCTTGACATGTACAGATGAGCAGGAGCAGGAAGGTGAGAGGAGAAGAAAAGACAGGAGGCAGAGGAGAAAAGAGCAGAGGTAAGAGGGGAGGAGGGATACGAGGCCAGACTAGCCAGACTCCCAAGAATCACACTGACAGCAGCTCAGTGTCTTCCTTTGTCTTTGTGTCACAAGTTGGGAGTCCTAAAGTCACTGATTCAACATTTTCTCAAAAATTCATAATCAAATGCTTTAAAACAGGTTAATCTAACTGCAAATGCAGATTGAGAGTTGCTATGAGTGAGGCACTGTGCTCAGGGCCAGAAGGGACAGAGGAGCCTGGGGAGCCTCACAGTTGGGTGTCCCTGCAGCCAGTGTCCTATTGATGGATGGTCATCTGCTGAGGATGAAAAAACTGATTTTCTACTCATATAATTCATACATGTCTTTCTTGATGTTAAAAACAGGAGAATTATCTCATGCACTGAAACATTTTAACTTAATTAGAATTGCCTTCCATTTTACTTATTTTACTTTCATAACCGAATAGTGTTCCTTTCAAAGCACAGAGGTAACTTATATTGATAGAGTTGTAAAACCTTGTTTGAATTTTGCTTAAAAATCTAATTTCTCTGACTTGCCTGTTGACAGAATGTTTCCCATGTTTTTGTTCTTGTTTTCTCTTATGATTCTCTAAATCAAACAACTGCTGTGGAGGGTGGTATCAGAATTATAATTTAGATAATAGCATAAGCGTCCCCAGTACAGCCCTAGGCCAGGCATTATTTGGTTTCAGATTTTCAGCTGGCAACACCAACTGCTGCTTGCAGGGTGGGTGGTGGCAACATCAAAACCAGAAACACTGGCCAATAGGGAATTTTTTTTCGCTCTAAAGGGAGCTGTCTATTCTGATAAGACAGGACCAATTCCATCTTGCAGATCTATCAGGATCATAACTAGAAAACAGTTACTGGCACCACATTTATCATTTACTAGTATTCCTCAGGTGTTTAGTATCCATAAATAATGATCCACCCACCCCCAATTTAATCTGACTTTGGCTGTGACAACTGTTCACATGCAGGTCATTCCCACAACAATGCTAAGAAAATAGGTCATATATTTACCTTCATTTTACAAGAAAAGAAATTGAGGCTCAGAGTGGTTAAGTAACTTGCCTAAGGGCAAACAGAAATCAATGGAGCCACAGTTAGACCAGAATTCCAAAGTCTGCATTCCTCCAGCATACACCACTCAATATTGACTCCTCTAGAAAAGGTAAACATACCTTTCACTTACATTCATATGTTAGAGTTACTGCCAAAAGGGCTATTTTTGACTTGAGACCTACAAAATCAGAAGCACTGACTTCAGGTCATTAACTCTTTCAATCGTACCATGGAAGCAGCATGTGGGATGCTAGGAAGAGCACCTATCTAGGAGACCTGGTTTGTGAGTCATGGCACATGACTGAGCACATAGTAGGTGCTCAGTTAACACATGCGGAACTGAGAACCATAAATCAGGTATGTACATTGGATTAGGCCTTTCTCCTGAGTGTTCAAGAAGGCACTTCAATTAAGGATTTTACGCTTCATGCCAGCATCACAGGGGTTATAAAACACTGTAGTGTAGCATCAAAAATGACCACCAGTTACTGAAAATCCGTTAAGCTTCCTTCACAGTATAGAATTTGGGAGGGGACAAGGAAAATGTAGGGAACTTTTGCTCAAAGTAGCCTCTGCCTCTCACTGCTGTTTTGTTCAACTTGTCTTCCCTTCTAACTTTTGTCCCAGAAAAATCTCAAGGGAAATAAAATTAAGCTGTTTCCCAGATTTACTTTTCAAAATTAGTCCTGGGCTGGCCTTCAACACTGCAAACACATTCTGTGTGGTCACAAGGGAGGACTGCGCTGGATTCTTGGACCAACTACCAAGCTTTGGGGGCCAGACAAGCTGGACGAGCACAAGAAAAATCACACAGGTGGGTGTTCTGCACCAATTACTGGCTGCCACGCTGGTTTGTCCGGGGGCATAAACCTCCCTGCCTTGCCCTTTGGTTTGTCCGCCACTCCCTGCTATTGGAAATAATGTCTATTTGCTGCCTCTCCTTGGATTTTTTCACTGGGGGGAATTATCCACAGTAACTAAATCAGGCCCGAGTTTTGCAGAAGTGCCAAGGACCATCATCAGCATCCCTGCAGTTCCCAACCCAAATGGTCTTCCTCCACAGAGGTGGGAGGGGCGAGGTTTTACTTGACACACGTGGCTGCCATCTGTGGTGAGTTATCCTTTCAGAGGACCCTTCTGTGAACACTGGACATTGTCAAGGACTTGGCTTCTTCATTTTCCTGGGAACAAAGGAATTCAATTTTAAATTTTCATATTCATCATTCTGGAGAAATGAACAGAGTGCAAAACTGAAATCTTACTAATAAAAGCCTAGGTGGTCATCACGCCATCACAAGATGGCTGCGCCCACCGTGGAAGCCAGGACCCCCAATTCCGGCCTACCTCTTTGAGGCAATCCATTGAGGAGCCCCGGATGGGTGGGTGGAGCCTACCTCTTTGGGGCAATTGATTGCGGGGCTCCTGCACTGTGAGAGGGCACAGGCCAGGCTGGCACACCCTCCCCCCTCCCACCCCCTGCCCTGCCCCAGTGTGTGAATTTCATGCACCAGGCCTCTAGTATTTAATAATTTCCCAATCACATGTAGGACAAGATTTCATTCTAAGGAGCTGTATAACACTCATAGACATGTAATTGTACAAGCAACGTTTAAGAAAGCTATCTTTTTTTCTCCTAATAGATTTTCTTTCACTCCATGTGGGTTTTCAACAGATTACTCCCAAGAGGAACATCCTGCCTACTCAGTCTTTTCCTACAGTGCCGTGGTCATGGTCTTTTAAGCGTTGCTGGGAATATCCCTTGTATCTGAGTTGTTATTGTCTTCTCATCCTTAAAGTCATCTTTTCCTTGACATTCTCTCTTTAAAAAATAATTTTTAAATGTAAAATATAAGAACTACACCAGATGGAAGTCTCATCTCAAGCTGATCCTCTGTTTCCTTTTTAGCCACATGAAGATTGCATGGGTCCTGGGAAAATGTAATCCACAGGTTTCAGTAGGGAGATTAAAGGAGGAAATGTAAGATTCAAATATCAATGAAAGTTTTGGCCAATAAAAATGTGAATTTCAAAGAGCCTTTTTTTTAAATATTAAAAATTGGAAGAGATTTAGAGGGACGGTTTGTGGTCAACTTATACAGATTTCATTCACAAATGCCCCTTATTTTCCATCACACAAGAAATTAACAAAATTGAAAGCAATCCCTCTTCCATAGATATTATTCAGTGGTAACAAGTCCCAGTATGAAGAATCCAGGTTGCCTTCTGTCTAATCATATGGCCATTTTCCCAACTGTTTCACACATGCTAATGGAGTGTGACAAGTGAAACACATTTGGCTCAGTATATGGTCCAACATGAAATGACTTTGCAACGATGGAGCTCCTAATCATTTTTCTCCTAATCTACCACTGCTTTGGGGGTCGGTGTCTTCCCTGTCATGACTGATTTCAGTGCACTGATCAGGGCAGACTTGACAGATTCTTTATCAATGTCAAGTGTCTTTTGTGGTGAAGTCCAGTAACGTTAAAACAAAACGCCTCGTAGATATTAGATACATGGTGGCATTACAGAATTCTCTCACAGGCAATATTTTTTGGTCAACCTATGAAAAGAAAAATGGAATGAGGGCTAAAATCAAAGGAAGATGCAGCAGAAATCTTGGCAGTTGTTTCTGTAGAAGTCAGACAATGTGACTGACATGGGGCCCATCACTCTCCCCTCCTCCATTCAAGTTAGAACAGAACAAAGAGAAATTGCCAACAAAGAAAGCAATGATCTAGGGGGAGGGGACTGAATCTCAATAGGTTTTTAATTTCTGGAAACAGCAGTATTGCGGAAAAACAGAGGACCGCTGTCTGGGCACACACATACATCCACAAGTGCATGCCTACCCTTACCAATTAAAATCATAAATTTTCTCCATGAGTTTGTTTTGTTTTGTTTTGATTTTGGTTTTTTTGCCTTATGAAGTTAATCTCTTAGGCTTCACTGGCAATATCCATTCTCCTAATATCTAACACTAGTGAAACCTGGCATAGAAACATACCATCCACGCAGCTCTGAGGAAAACAGAGAGTGAATGTGGCTAAGTTTCCTTTGGTAAAAATAAGCTTGCACTGCCACCAGCATTGTGCCTGCTCCAGTCTAGCCATGACAACTTCGTCACCTAGAATGTTTGCCGTTTCGATTCATAAGCATGGCTATTCCACAAGCAAATTTTAAAAGCCCCTCTTATGTACAGGCATAGTGAGGCCTGCCCTCAAATAAAGAAAATGTTCCAACCTCTTGCTAATCTGCTGCTCTAATTGTGTTCATCTAAGGTTTCAGAGTACCACAATCCAGCTGACATGGAACGCAAGAAGCCTCACTGTCTTTTTAGAAACTGAAAAGTTGTGCACAAGCACAGATGGACAGTGGAAAGATGGGCTCTAAGTGCTGAGTGCAAACCTGGAATTGTTATTGGTCACACTACCAAATCGGTAACTTAGTAAGAACGGGAGGACAGTGGCACACGGAGTCCTCAGCAGTCAGATGTTCCTCTGTATCACAGTGAAAGGTCAGAGCTATTTCAATATTTTATCTGATTTTTCTTTTTTGTACTAATTTAGAAAGTTGATACTTTAATGGAATTGAACTCACATAAACTACAAATGTCCAGAAGTTTTTAATAAAGCATCTTTCACCCTAGCTGGTTTTGCTCAATGGTTAGAGCGTCAACCGAGGACTGAAGGTTCGGGGTTCGATTCTGGGGAAGGGCATGTACCTCAGTTGCAGGCTCAATCCCCGGCCCTGGTAGGGCGTGCAGGAGGAAACCAATCAATGTGTCTCTTACACATAGATGTTTCTCTCTGTGTATCTCTTCCCTCCCTTCCACTCTCTCTAAAAATCAATGGAAAAATATCCTCGGTTGAGGATTAACAGCAACAAAAAAATAATAAGGTATCTTTCACTATTAAACTTTGAGGTCTGTTTACCTCCCATGTAGGCACTAACTAACGGCAGTTGTGCACAAGCACTGGGTGGAAATATATATCTTTGTGTCTCTCTGTATTGAGCTCCGGGGGTAGGGGGTTGGTGAGGAGAAAAGGAAAGAAAGAAAAGGAAAAATAACTTTGAGGCTGAATAGAAAAGGTAGAGTTGTTGATTCATTTACAAAGATGAAATTAATGCCTGACATCCCCAAATTTCAGGGAACACGCACCTTTAATGAGTGAGATGAGGAGAAAATTTCTAAATCATTTTGAATAATACCCAACCCATGCTTTCCTGAGAAATCTGTTTTCCATTCATCTCCAGCATATACATTAGACCCATTTTGTACTCGTTATGTACATAATGATTCCAGACAACATAAGACGATTTCATGACTTTTTTCTTATCATTTTTACTTATGTACCAGTGAGCCAATTTATGCAGCTTAAACCATTGCTAAAGAAGATGCATCAAAAATTGTCTGTAATCATTACAAATAATAGCACAAAATGTTCACAAGAAGCTGTTTTCTTATCATATTTTCATTAAAACATCTTTTCACCTGCTTGCTTTTCCCATGGCTGAAACCTGCGTTGTAATCAGTCTTATTAACTGGGAACATAAATATGATTTATTATGGTCTGATAATGGAAGCTACGTGGACCCAGAGAAGGGCTATATTGTCCTTTGATAAAATGGCTCTTTTCTCTCAAATGGAGAGCTCTATCACGAGAACATGCAGAATGTAGTGAGTGATTATTTCCTCAGGGTGAGTGATGGCAAAGCCGACAGAAAATCTTCTTGTTGACCATGACAGCCTCAGAGGGTCCCCAAACCTCCCTGAGTTTGACAACCTGCAGACACTTTTGATGAACTGTATTCTTCTGTCAGAGACAGCCTGTCTGGGAGGAGAAAGGAGACCTTTATCGTCTGATCAGCTATTATTGTCTTGATCTTTTATAAGCAATCTCTAATGCACGTGAATATATCCTTTCACACAAGTGCCAAGCATAATAGAAATGTGGTTATAGGACCCTCCCCTGGTTATGTAAATGTCCTTTACACCATAATTAAGAGAGATGGTTTGTGACTTGATAGGGGAAGAAGAGAGTATTCAAACTGCTTTAGCATCATCTCCCTATTTTAAAGGCTCAACCCGGGGTGAGCAGCATGTGTGGCAGATATAGGGGACCAGGTTATTTTGAAGTCTTAGTCTAAATGGGAAAATAGTTTTGAATATTGCATTGGTGCTATACTTTTATTAAACATGAAAATTGCAGCAGGTTTTCAGCCAAGAGTGATTACTATGCTGATATGGCTTAGAAGAAATGGGTAAGCTTCTCCGAATACCTGGCTGAGGGTTACAGCAAGAACAAAGGCCCATTAGAAAGGAATGTACTTGCACAAAGGGTCCTCCGGCCCAAATAAATTTCTCTAATAAATCTCCCTCTTATCCATTTCCAAAAGCCTAAATATGGCAAAAAAATTTTTTTTTCAACTAACAAATATATTTGCAGGCAATTATTGAGAAATTAAATCTACTTCTAACATGGCTCTTGGGAACCATTCTATTTCAGAATAGTGAAGGGCAGTTCTAGATGGTGTTTGATTAGATTTGGTGACAAATGTTTTCCGATCTTCCAGGCAAAATCCAACCAGACTAAGAGAGCTGACCAGCTCCTGTAGGCCGACAGCTTGATGCTCAATCTCAGCTGCTAGCAGAAGAAAAGAACAGCACCCACCTGAAAAATGTTAATGCCCCCAGCAAAATGCAATACTCTATTTGTCATTAACCTTCTGATATCTGCACTCGGAGCACCCCACCTTAATCACTACTGGGTTTTGCTTTACCAATTAGTGGAGAAAACTCATGAGCGCTGCTGCCAAAGGGTTAATCATTAGTTTCACACTGCTGGTGGGCAGAGTTAGAAGAGCAGCCCCTGGGCCCCCAAAAGAGTATAAAGTGAGGGTGAGGGGCCAGGAGTTGGACAGAACTCTCCTTATCAAGAAGCAACATTTGACTGACAAACATTGACCTCCCCCTCTCTCTCCTGGCATCTTGCCCTGAGGTGGGCTTAAGTATTACACAAGCGTGCATGCGCACTCACACACATCTATGCACAAGTCTGGGCCCAGAATAAATCAGCAGCCTTGCCAGTCTTTACTAAGCTGTCCCATCAAAGGTGGGTCAGACCAGAGGAATTCTCTCTCTCTCAGCACCTCTGTCTATTTGCTTCTCTAAGCCATGGCTTTCCCATGGGAATGGAAAAACTTGCCATTTCAGAGGGAGTTGGGTTTTGAGAAGTGTTTGATCTCCCTCAAGAGATACTTCTCTGAAGTTCTGCCAACCTTTATCTGAACAAACCAGGCTAAGAGAAAGTATGGAGAGATTCAATTGGCAGATAACCTTCAAACTCCAGTTTGGTCTATATTTTGGTTTCTTTCTGAATAAACTGTACCCGAGCAATTAACAGATAAAGCTGATCGGGTATTTCCTTTCTCCTTTTATGGTCAATTTTGTGGATGTCAGCAGAGTGAGGAAGTTGTCAAAACACTGGAAATAGGAGAGAGGAGAGGGAAGAAACAAAATATCCAGAGAGCCTGCAAACTGGATAATCTGCTCCTGAATAATTAAGAAGAATCTAATTTCAAAGAAAATAAAAGAAGGCCCAGAGAGCAATTTCATCTTGAAAACGCTTACCCCCTAGCCCCAAAACAGCTAGTAGGGAGACAAATAATAAACAAAAGACCACTAGAAAAACTAGAATTTACTGCTGTCCACATTTATATTTTTCCTGACCTGATCTACACATGTTCAAAGTTAAATGATATTCCCAACAGAATCAGGGCAGGGAGGAGAAGACAGCCCGGAAGACTTTTCTTATTTGTGTTCTGCCTAGCTTTGTTGTCAGGTTCTGAGAGCAACAGGGTTGCTTTCAGAACTACGCTGGCCTAAAACTGCAGAAATTGATCCACTTTTTTTTTTTTTAAAGAAAAACCAACATGCAATGAAAGAACAATGATGACTCAGCACTTCATTTATTTTAGTCCCAAATTTTCGATTCCTTATGCAAAAAAACAAAACAAAACACTCAAGTGCATTTGAGACTGAACTGAGGAACTTGGCTATCCTCATTTCTCCACGGTGCTTCCACTCAAGGCCAGCATTTAGGATTTTTCACTTAAGGGCAGAGACGCTCTTAATGAGCCTAATCACACACAGGTTTTGGCCTGAGTCATGGACTGACTGCACTTATTTAGTTCTGCTTTAGAAATGAAAATCTAATAAAGTAGCTGGCAGTTTAAATGTCACAGAAATTTTCTCCAACATCCCAACTGGAATTGTGAAAACAGGCTCAAATTCTTGCAATCTCCCTCTCTTTCACCTTCACATGCCAAGCTCCTAAACCAAACCATGTCCTAAGAAATCACAGAACTTAGCTGGGATCAGAGGTCGGGGCCCAGGGTGGGGAGAGGAAGACTCTTTCTTCAAGTTGGAGGGACTTGCTTTTTTCCTCACAACAAGGCGAGAAGGGCCGGGATCTGGAGGCTGGGAATGTTCTGCCTCTTGCAAAGGAATTCAAAGGAGCCATTGTGTTGGAGACTTTGCTTCCCAATTGGCCTCTGACAGCAACATCAGAAGCAACAGATACTTCAGTTCTACATCTGGAAAGAGGCTTTTTTTTCTTTTTCTTTTTTTTACAAAGAAACAAAAAACACTCCTGACGACACTGCAGCCTAATTACTCTACATTGCAGTCTTACAGATTGAGATCTCTCTGAGACCATGCGATAACCCCGTGAGGAGTCAGAGCAGCTCCCTGAGGACTTGAACAGAGAGCATTTCTAGGTTTTACCCTCAGTAAAACTGCTATTCAAAATAAGTATATTGGCTGGATGCTTTCATTCCCCCAGTCACTGAGTTGTGAATCAGTCCACAGATGACAACAGTACAACTTATTAAACTACCAAATGAAAAATAAACTCTTCATTAAAATGTAATAGGGGTTTGATATATGCAGGATGAAATGATTTAAGAGGCTGGTTTAGGATAACCTCTGTTCCCCTTGCTTTCCTGGAAGATGTATATATCAAGTCCTCATATTTGTGATGGGGCCTTTAAGTTTAGAGTGAGCTGGACCTTAGCATTACAAACCATGCTAGATAACAGAAAGTATTCTAAGCCACATGGTCATTATACTCACAAGGTCAGAACTGCTACACAATACCCCCTGGGAGAAATTTGCCCCATTTCCAGTGCAACTGTGACCCAAACAGAGATGAGCTAAGGGTAGAAAAAGAGAAGAGAAAAAGAGTGAGCTTTCTGGAAAGCACTGAGGAAGGTGAAAGGGGGAGAAGGGAGCAGAAGAGAAGGCATTCTTCAGTAGAGAAGGGTTTATGAAATCATTAGCAAGTATAACTGGGTGGTGGGGGGTGGGGAGGCAACACAGCCAATGAGACAGAATCCATTTCCCAAATGTCAGTCACATATGAAGAGCCACAGGTAGTTTCAGTTGTTTGGCCAGCCAGGTCCAATCCTGGGCCTCTCAGAAGCCATTAGAAATGTCTCAGGTTTTCTCATTCTGCGATTTTGATGGAAATTAAATTGGTAAATCAATAACAGAACCAATTCTTTTTTCAAAAAATCTTTATTGTTGAAAGTATTACATATGTCTCCAACTCTTCCCCATTGACCTCCTCCAGCCCACCCCTGCCCCCAACCCCAGGCCTTCACCACCTTATTGTCTGTATCCATGGGCTATGCATATATGCATACAAATTCTTTGGTTGATCTCTTCCCATCCACTCACCCTCCCTTGCCTTTCCTCTGAGATTCGACAGTCTATTCCATGATTCATTCTGCGATTTTGATGGAAATTAAATTGGTAAATCAATAACAGAACCAATTCTTTTTTCAAAAAATCTTTATTGTTGAAAGTATTACATATGTCTCCACCAACTCTTCATTGACCTCCTCCAGCCCACCCCTGCCCCCAACCCCAGGCCTTCACCACCTTATTGTCTGTATCCATGGGCTATGCATATATGCATACAAATTCTTTGGTTGATCTCTTCCCATCCACTCACCCTCCCTTGCCTTTCCTCTGAGATTCGACAGTCTATTCCATGTTTCCATGACTCTGGCTCTATTTTGCAGGACCAACTCTTTATAAAAAGCACTCCTTCTTTATTCTTTACTAGAGGCCAGGTGCACAAAAAATTTGTGCACTCAGTGGGGGCGGGGGGGGGCGGGGCCTGAGCCCTGCCTGTGCCCTCTCACAGTCTGGGACCCCTAGGGGGATGACCACCTGCTGGCTTAGGCCTGTTCCTTGGGGGATTGGGCCTAAGCTATCAGTCAGATATCCCTCTGGCAGCCCAGGAGCCCTCAGGGGATGTCCACTTGCCAGCGGGGAGCAGGCCTAAGCTTCAGTCGGACATCCTTAGCACTGCTGAGGAAGCGGGAGAGGCTCCCACCACCACCGCTGTGCTGGCAGCAATCAGCCTGGCTTGAGGCTGAGCAGAGCTCCCCCTGTGGGAGCGCACTGACCACCAGGGGGCAGCTCCTGCATTGAGCGTCTGCCCCCTGGTGGTCAGTGTGTGTCATAGTGACCAGTCATTCCCAGTCATTCTACTGTTAGGGACAATTTGCATATTACCCTTTTATTATATAGGATTCCCCAATATACTACATATCTGATTTCCTGCCCAAATGACTTAAGATTTCCAAATGTAAGTGAAAAAAATTAAGTTTGAAATTTGCTTGTAAAACCACCTAAATCTCAGCTCAAGTCTCCTATTGAAAGACCACTTTAAAGTAGACATGGAGAACGGAATGGTACAGTACTCTTTTGCAAAAAAAAAGAAATATGGAAGCATCCCAGCAGAATCTGATGAGTCTGCATAGACATAAGCAACATTATCAAACTTCTTCAACTTGCCCTTGTTCACCTTTCCTGAATCTTCTCCCCCTCTGCCTTTTTCCTGGGCAACATTTTTTCTCAACTTTTTCTTTTTAACCTATGCCATCTGCTATTCAGTCCTCTGGAGTTTTACCACCTTTATTTTTCTTATTGAATATTTCTGCCACAATGTCTTTATGTTTATTATCCTGTGATAAGCATCACATTCCTTTAGACCACAGGCATTAATGAAGTCCTATAAGGTAAGACATTGCCTCCCATTACAGCAGTGGTTCTCAACCTTCTGGCCCTTTAAGCACAGTTCCTCATGTTGTGACCCAACCATAAAATTATTTTCGTTGCTACTTCATAACTGTAATGTTGCTACTGTTATGAATCGTAATGTAAATATCTGATATGCAGGATGGTCTTAGGCGACCCCTGTGAAAGGGTCGTTTGACCGCCAAAGGGGCCGCGACCCACAGGTTGAGAACCGCTGCATTACAGGAATAGCCACTCTCAGCTGCCGTTTTAAAGCCACTAATTAAGATTGCCCACATCTGGAGCAAGATTAAGAGATGTGCATCCACTGCTGGCCTGTCGCGAGTGCAGAGATGACGACAGTTGCTGAGAAACTCTGAAACAAATACCAACCAAAATGAACATATGACACTCCCAGGAAAGACTAGAGCTAATATTTGTGACCAGTGTCATCCACTCCCCAATTCTTAAACCCTAACCCTGAGACCTCAGGGGCACCTAGTGCATCCACATTTCCCAAAAGACCCCAACCTGGTTCTTGATTCTTAACTCCACCTCTGGCTACTGAAAATTTAGCTGAAGCTTAACTTGGGACCATCTCATTTCCAGTGACTTTGCAGTCACTTACTCTTCTGAACACTTCTTCAGGGCTTTGCCAAAATCCTGCATTTTCATTCACTCCATTTTAAAGGTTTCTTTTGGGCTATAAAGAATTACACCAATTAAAATTACATTTGTCATCTAGGAGGCTTCACATTGAGGACTGACTATGTGACTCTCTTTTGAGTGATGAGTGTTATCACTTAGCCATAATCACAGCCTTAAGAGCACTGCATTCTCAGAACATCTTTTCTTTTTTACATGAGGGAAAGTACTAAATATTTAAGTGAAATGTTCTGTAATAGAGCATCTCCTTATGCTAATCATCTGGTTTAAAGTAAAGAAGGTAGAAACCTCATATCATTGTCAAATGACAAAGATTACAAGAAGAGATGAAAGCAAAAGCGTGAGGAGGGATAGTCACTCCTCCTGGGATTGCCATTCAGGTGCAGACAGGCAACTCTTGCTGATTCCTGCTAATGGAGGCGGCATTAGGTAGAGAAAGCCAAAGCTTTAGTTTCAACGTCTTTCCTAATAGCTACTATTGACAACAGAAGTCAGCCAGTTAGAGGTCATTTGTCCCAATACAAAAACGCATGTCTTCTGCCCTGGTTGGTATGGCTCAGTTGGTTGGGTGTCATCCTGTGCATCTGAAAGATTCAATTCCCAGTCAGGGCACATGTCCAGAATTGCAGGCTTGATTTCCAGTAGAGGGCATGCAGGAGACAGCCAATCTATGTCTTCTCACATCGATGTTTCTCTCTCTCTCTCCCTCTCTCTTCCTCTCTCTCTAAAACTTAATGAAAATATTTAACAACAACAACAAAAACACATGTATTTTGATAGACACACTAAGGAATTCCAACAGTGGTAACATAAAACTCAACTCAAACTATATAAACATAGAATGGAAA
>NW_006288633.1:1721266-1738206 GCF_000327345.1 Myotis davidii
AATATAAAAATAAAGTTTGTTCTCATAGTCACTCACGTACATCAGGACTTTATTTTTACTAATCTCATGTCTTATCATTCCCACCGACTCTCTCTAGGCTTCACTACTTCAAATTTCTTCCCCAGTCTCAGAAAGTGCAGTTCCTTTTAAGGTTTCTACCTTCTTATTAGAATCTCCCCTCCTTCCTTCTGCCTAGACTTTACTAAAATGTCACCTCCTTGAGGAAACTTCCTGATTCATCCAGGCAGAGCCAGTCACATACTATCGGTGCTTCTGAAGCACATTCAACAACCATCTAAACCCTAAGCATTTGCGTATGTGTTTATCTCCCCCATTGTACTGTGGGTTCCCTATCGATCAAGGTTACGTCTGACTGATGGCTGTCTCTTTAGGGCTCTTGCAGAGTACCAGGCTCAAACAAGTTCCTAGAACAGTGGTTCTCAACCTGTGGGTTGAGACCCCTTTGGGGGTCGAACGACCCTTTCACAGGGGTCGCCTAAGACCATCGGAAAACACATATATAATTACATATTGTTTTTGTGATTAATCACTATGCTTTAATTATGTTCAATTTGTAACAATGAAATTGGGGGTCACCACAACATGAGGAACTGTATTAAAGGGTCGTGGCATTAGGACGGTTGAGAGCCACTCTCCTAGAAGGATGTTGAGTAATGGTCATTTACTTGACATCATTCCTTCTCCGAGAAAAGCTATGCTGCTCCCACTGCCTTTCTGCTGTCCAGGCTTCATAGGCTACTGGAAGAGATACATAGATGCATAAACTAGGATTAGATAAACTCCATCAATGCTGTAATAGACATCCAAACAACAAGCAATGGGTAGGAGGGGACTTAGAGATATGGGGGAAAGGAGGAGGGAGAAAGGGAGAAGGAATAGAGAAAGGGAACAAGAAAGTTGGAGGTGAGGCATTTCAGGAGGAAAAGAGCCTGAGCTGAGTGGAAAGTGAATGGAGCATGAAGAAAAGAGAAATACAGGATGGTGGTGTGGAGGGAGCATGGGAGTGGTGTGCGGAGGAACTGTGGGGGGTCAGACACGTATCAGAAAAGGAGGCTGGGGTAGGACTGACCTCTGAGGGTTAGGATTGCCAGCCAAGGACCCTGCAATGGCGGAGATTTGAGGGTAAGAGAGAGTGACATGGAGACAACTGACCCCATCTGGGCTTTGTTTGGTAGACCAGTGAACTACTTATGAAGATTTGGTATACAATGCATTAGAATCAAAAACCCAAAGTATGCTTATCCAGAATTTAATCTCTCAGTCAATTGTAGTGAAATACAGGCCACCTAGGATGTATGAGATAAAAACAAAAAACAAAACACAAAAACTTGCAGGCAATCAGCTCCGGCATCACTTATTCTCCAGATCCTGAAGCATGCCAGGCTCTTGCTCCATCCTCTCTCTGGGACTCATTTCCCCAGGTTTTCTCATGGCTGGTTCTCCTTTCATGAATTTCCCTGCTCATATATCATCTTTACAGAGGCCTTTCCTAACCACCGTGTCAAAAATAGCACCTCCATCATTCTGCCCCTTTGTCCTGCTTTCTTTTCCTTCAGAGCATTTCTTGACTATCTAAAGTCATCGTATGTCTTATTTGTTTATTTTTTGTTATATATGTCCCCCAATACAGGCATAATCAAACTTTCTACAAAAAAGCCAGATAGTAAGTATTTTAAAATTTGTACACCATATGGTCTCTGTTGTAACTACTCAACTCTGCCATTGTAACACATAAGCAAGATAATCAATGCATAAATAAATGGATGTGATTGTGTTCCAATAAACTTTTACTTATACAAATATGCTTTAGGGCAGATTTGGCCATGGCCACAGTTTGCTAACCCCTCCTCCACTAGGAAGCTCCACTGTCTATCTTGCTCGTTATTGGATTTCCAGAGCATGGCACATAGTAGGCACTCAATAAGTAATTTTTAAAGAATGCATGAATGAATGGAGTCCTATGGGAGACAGATAAGGGTATATCACTATTATATCCATGTGATTATATATATTCCCTTTGTAATGATTAATTTTATGTGTCAACTTGGCTGGGCCACAGTGCCTAGAAACGTGACTGAAGATTATTCTGAATGTTTCTGTGAGAGTGTTTTTAGATGGAAGTGACATTTAAATCATGGACTTTGAGTAAAATCGATCGCCCTCCATAATGTGGGTGGGCCTTACTGAATCAGTTGAAGGCCTAAAGAGAACAAAAGACCGATCTCTCCTGAGCTAGCGGGAATTCTGCCAGCAGATGAGATAGCCTTTGGACTTGAACCGCTACATCAAATCTTTTCTGGTCTCCAGCCTACTGGTCCATCTTGCAGCTTTTGGACCTGCCAGCCTTCATAATCACAAATCACATAAGACAATACATACACACACACACACACACACACACACACACACACACACACACACCCTATTTGTTCTGTTTCTCTAATACACAGCATATTTACTCCACTGACAAAGTAGGAAACCACTTGGTTTTGTAAAATTGGAAACCTTACACTTGGTCATGTGCTCTGACAGCAGAGCTTTCAATGATGCCGTGGAGTTCAGGAAAATGTTTCCATCCACCTCCAACTCTGCATCCATTCAACCAGAGTGGGTACCCTACCTGAGAGCCATACAACTCTGCTCACTGCTATCGGCTCACTAGAGGCCAAGCTGTCTGAAACTTTCATACCTTGCCATTTCTACCTGAAATGACATCCCACCACTTTCTCACCTGGCTAATCCCTCTCAGTTCTTTAAACATTTCCCTGGGAGCCTGCACAGGATAGAGACAGGTGCCCCTCCTGTAAGCCATTGCCTCATTACAGCACCATGTGAGAGATGTTGGTTTGCTTCTGTCTCCCCGAGGAGCACCAACCTCCCTGAGGCAGGGACTCCCTGATCATTTCTCTGTTCACCTCTTCCCACCTCCATTATCTGTGCCAGACATGAAATAAAGGCACAAATGGGCAATTAGATCAAGAAACAAAAATATTTTAAAAAACAAAAACTGAGTGTAAGATGGTTTTCTTACTTGCAACCAAGCTTAGTATAACCCAAGGAAGATGAAAAACTAATTCCCAGGGTATCAGGAATCTGCTCTGGGGGCCTCTGGTTGAGCAGAACTCCCTGTGACTTAAAGGAAAATTACTCAGAGTGAGCGCCAAAGGTGGGAAAGTACTGCAAATACAGGGTGTAGCAAAAGTAGGACTACAGTTGTTGATAAGGAAAATAATACAATAATTTATAAATGATAATACCTTGCATTTCATGTACTTACAACTGTAAGCCTCCTTTTGCCTCATCCTATATACTCTCAGCTTTGCACCATTTTTCTTCCTAACTTTTCAAAACACCAATAAGGTGGGAGTGGGGTAGGAGGTGGAGTAATCAATAACTAGCCAGAACCTGGGCAACCACATTCAGCTTTCCCATTCCAACATGTTCTGCGCTATTTATAGGAGTCATTTGGAGGCCCATATCTCTAATTTTTCAATAGGCATTCACGGGAAAACAGGATTTGCTGCAGTGAACAGACAACCTAGCTGAAACACATCTGATCCATTAAAGGCAGGCTCACCTGGTTGACAGGAGCTCATATAAGCAGGAGTGTCCTGAGCAGATGGCTCCTAACAAGACTGAATTTAGTTCAAGCAGGTTATAAAACCAGAGGCTCCCTGGTTGTTTCGCTGACTTGCTCTAGAACTATTGTGGTTCATGCTTTTATTTCTCAGCCTCAGTTTCTGCATCTGTAAAACAGGGCCAAGGAATGCCTCCACTTGGGCGCTCCGGAAGGTAATGCAAACCACAGAGCCAGTGTCTGTAAAGCACTTTGCATTTCCATTACTTCCTCTATGGATCTGAAGTAGGATTATTATTACTGGAAATGCCAGCGATCATCTGAAGGGGTTATTTCAGTCAAAATGCTTTCTTCACGAACATTTCATAAAGGAAAAGCAGAAGCATGCACAATCTCCTTGGAACTATCATAATTAGTCCCAGTAACAGTTGGGCCTTTTTATTTTCAGTTCATTTATAGTCAGATTCTACAAAATTGAAAACATCCAACATCTGGGCTGAAAACTTGTACAAAGCCAGAGAGCCCCCCAAATGGGCATGTGTGGGTTTCAGTGGCATAGCAGCCAGATGTACTTTTTGCCTCAACTACTCTTTTCAACCTTTAGAAAAAAAATTATAATTGAATTTTCACACTTACAAAAACCCCTGTTTGGGTTACTTCTCTAATTTTTAAAAGAAGTCTCTTTCTGATTAGTTGCACCTTTAAGACTCTCAGCAGTCAGAAATTTCTAGAAAAGCAATCACCTAAGAATGTACAAAAGCATTTGAAGTTCCAGTTGTAACCATGTAAACTTTTACAAGGACAAATAGTAGTTAACATTGATTGCTCCTTCATTAAGGGTGGGCCCTGGTTGAAGCACTTAAAAGGTATTATGTCATTCAATCTTTGCATCCAGTCCATGAAGTAGGTTCTATTATCTTCTCCATTTTACAGGGAAAGAATCCAAGGAACAGACAGATTAGGTAACTTGCCCAAAGCACCATTAGTACAGAAAAAAGCAAAGTGTTTGGGTTGCATCTTGATGTTTGAAGGAAAATTTCACTTAAGTCAACCTTAATACAGCAAGAATCCGAGACAATCTTTAATATAATAAAGTTATCCCGACAAGATTAAACCTCTCTCTCTCCTGGGAAGAGCTGCATAGAGACTTTGACATGACTCTCAGAGATCAGACGGTGTGGGCTTCAGGAAGCAATTCGACTCCAGAATTCGTCCCAATTTCTGCCATTTTCTGTGATATTCTGGAGAAGAAAACATACCACACACACACACACACACACACACACACACACACACACACACACACTAACTTATTTTAGCTATTTGCTGAAGAAGAGCTGTCTCGATTTATGTTGTTTTCAGCATTCCACCCAACATCATCTAGAAGCTTTCTCAGGGAAGCAGGGGGATTTGCTGGGTGGCCAACCAGCCTTAGAACACCTGCTGGGGGGTCCATCGAAGAGCTTTGTGAACAAGGATAAAGAGAGCACATTAGCGTTGCCTTGTTTCATGAAAAGGAAACACACACAACAAAACCTAATTACAAAATCTCATTTTGCAAACTCAAGGTACGATGTGCTGCCTGGGGCTCGGGCCCAACCCCTGTAGGGTTCTCCGCCATGTGCCTTCTGAAGGAACATCTGATTCGACTCCAAGGACTGGGTTAGATAAAACCGGAAGGGCTTATGTGCACAGCATTTAACTTTAAATATTTCTTCATGGAAATTTACAATGCACATAATTTACATATTCAATACCAGTGACAATTTACTTCTCCCATCTGAGCAGGGCTTTCAACTATGCCACTTGAACTAAATTAATAAACAGTAATTACAGAATGTTGTGTGAGCTAGCTGTTGATGTTGAGCAGATTCTAATCAACACCTTCTTTTAAGGGCCAATTAAAGCTGAATGTATGCAATATAAACATCTTCGAGTATTTAGACATGAAGCACAGAACAAGGTAAAAAAATTAAAATCTGAACAATTAGACAAGAGATGAGCCAGTCAAATCTAGAGAGATGGACCCTTTTTCAGCCGGTCTCTAAAGTCATGTTAATTTCTTCAAATGGGGAGATTTTTGGTGAAATGGGGAGGAGTTCCAAGGATTCATTAGGCCAAATCCCATCCGTTTTGAGATTTCTTAAAATTTTGTATTATTTTCCATACGATTTAAGTTTCCTGGCATATTTAAAATTGCCTCAAAACACTTTTTCTCCTTAATTCATGTGCATCTCAGTGAAAACTTAATCTCCATACCAAGAATTTATTTATGTAGGAATCATCTATCTGTTACTTGGTATCTGAGAAACCTTTCCCTAAACCCCATCTTTGGCCATCCAGGCGCTTCGCAAAACACAGAGTGTGCCTAGGCCCCTCTCTGGGGTTTACATTCCAAATAAATAGAACACACCAATCACTGAGGAGAGGGACTAGAAGCTATAGGAAGAAGAAATTGAACAGCCTCTCAATCACCTGCTGTCCTCAGAAGCAACTGCTTCTGCTTTGTAACATGGCAGCATTCCAGGCCAGCTTCATGGCTCTGGGAAAGTGAGTAAAGGGGAGACATTCCATTAACGATAAAATGGGTTGGGTTTTTTTTTGTTTTTTGTTGTTTGTTTGTTTTTGTTAATCCTCACCCAAGAATATTTTTCCATTGATTTTTAGGAAGAGTGGAAGAGAGAGGGAAAGACAGAAATATCGGTGTGAGAGAGACACATTGATTGGTTGCCTACTGCACAAGCCCTGACCAGGGCCTGGGCCGGGGAGGAGCCTGCAACCAAGGTACATGCCCTTGACCGGAATCAAACTTTGGACCCTTTGGTCTGCAGGCCGATGCTCTATCCACTGAGCCAAACCGGCTAGGGCAATGGTGAAATGTTTTGGATAACAGAGCTGCAATAGTATATGATAGTGAATGGGTTTCCCCAATAGCTGGGAGACATTGGTAACCACATTGCTCACAAAATACCCGTCTCAAGAGGTTGGCTGTAAATACTTCTTTCTATAGCACAAAAGGTGGCATCCCTGTGAGAAGTCTGGGATCAGCGTAGTCAGAATATGTGCATTAGGACACATAACCTTGCCTTCCCCTTTCTAGCTCAGCCCCCAAGGCTGAACCTCAGCAATGCCCTCAGGATACTTGCTTCTTTTAGAACACACTCCCTTCCTCTTTCCCTCTTTTCTACTCAAATCTCCCTTTTCTCTCTCCTGGACTTGCCTCTTCTCTGACTGTATAAGCTACACTCAAGGCTGGCCTCAAGCTTATTATCCCAGCCTCTCTCTCCCCTCCATCTTTCTGTAATCCATCTTGTTAAAAACTTACCCATAAATTGCTTTGAAGTAACGCCCAGAAAAGCTGACTTTGGTTAGTTACCCATTCCATTGACAGGCATGCTCATCTTCCCCCATAACCAGAAAACGAGCTGTCTGAGGACACAGATTTTGTAATCGCATGGCTTCTCCATAGCACCTAGTATAGGCCTATTTCTGTGAATAACCACTAAATGAATATTTGTTGGATGAATATGAATGAAGCTTTTTTTAAAGTCAACGAAATGAAAGCCTCTGTTTGGCTTCAAATATTTCCTCAATAACATTTGGAAGTATAATGATAGACTCTGTGCCAGAAATCAAAATTTTAAGGTAGTTCTTATCCACTTGTCACATATTATATTGGGAGAATTATGAAGCCACGGGGTTGGGAGGGACCAGAGGAAATTGTTTTATCCCACAGTCCTGACTCTGAAGAAGACTACTAAATATACTCTGGAAAAAATAGTTGCTGATTTTTGCTCTGTACAAAATCATAAGCACGGTACTAAATAGAATCACTTGTTGAGTGGTCACTACAGGAAGGAAAGGACCCTCCTTGCTGTCACTGAGGCCTTAATAAACCCACTAGATGCCTGGTGCATGAATTCATGCACCATTGGGGTCCCTCAGCCTGGCCTGTGGGATCGGGCTCTCTGACATCTCCTGAGGGGTCCTGGATTGCAAGAAGGCACAGGCCAGGCCGAGGGACCCCACTGGTGCACAATTGGGGCCAGGGAGGGATGCAGGAGGTTTGCCATCCAGGGAGGGACCACAGGAGGGCTCCAGGACATATCTGGCCTATCTTGCTCAGCCCTGATCAGCTGGACCCCAGCAGCAAGCTAACCTACTGGTTGAAGCATCTGCCCCTGGTGGTCAGTGCAAATCATAGCGACTGGTCAACCAGTCAACTGCCCCCTGGTGGTCAGTGCATGTCATAGCGAGCAGTTGAGCAGCCTGATCATATCATTAGCATATTATGCTTTGATTGGTTGAATGGCCGACTGGTCGACCAGACACTTAGCACTTTAGGCTTTTATTATATAGGACACCAGAGTCATCCTCCTGGGACAGCAGAGTATTAACTTTCTAGCCTGGGCTTTGGGATCAGAGAATCCAAGTTCCCAGTCTTAGCTTTACTGAATATTAACTATACTAGAGGCCCGGTGTACGGATTTGTGCACAGGGGTGGGGGGATCCCTCAGCCTGGCCTGCACCCTCTTGCAATCTGGGACCCTTCAGGGGACAGAGCAGTGCACAAAACTGCAGGCAGCGAGGAGGAGCCCACTCCTGCTGTGGGAGCGCACTGACCACCAAGGGGCAGCTCCTGCGTTTAGCGTCTGCCCCCTAGTAGTCAGTGTGCATCATAGCGACCGGTCATTCCGGTCATTCCGATAGTTCCATCATAATGGTCGCTTAGGCTTTTATATATAGATGATCTTGAAGAAAATGCTCAAAGGCTCTGAGCCTTTAACAGTATCTTCCCTGTGTAGTTGTTATAAAGGTTAAATGACTAACATACAGCCAGACATATAGGTCAATGGAATAGAATTGAAAGTCCAAAAATAAATCCTTGCATTTTTTATGGTGAATTAATTTTCTACAATGATGCCAAGACAATTCAACAGGAAAGAATCATCTTTCAACTAAGCTGAGACAACTAAATATCCACATGCAAAAGAATGAAGTTAAACTCCTACCTCACAGCATATATGAAAATTAACTCAAAATGAATCATACATGTAAATATAACAGCTAAATTATAAGAGTCTTAGAAGCAAACATAAAAGTAAATTTTTATTACATTGGGTTAGGCAATGATTTTCCAAATATGACATCAAAAAGCACAAAAGACAAGAGAACAAATAGATCAATTAGACTTCATCAAAATTAAAGAATTTGGGGTGTCAATAGACATTATCAATGTGAAAACACAACCACAGAATAGGAGAAAATATTTGCATATTACATCTCTGATAAGAAATTTATATCCAAAATATGTAAAGAACTCTTAAAATTAAATAATAAAAAGACAATAACAAACAACTGGATTTAAAAATAGGCAAAGGAGCCCTGGCTGGTGTAGCTAAGTTGGTTGAGCATTGTCCCAACCATGTAGAGGTGGAAGATTCAATTCCAAAGCAGGGCACATGCATACTTGATCCCTAGCAGGGGATGTGCAGGAAGCAGCCAATTGACGTTTCTTTCACACATTGATATTTCTCTCTCCCCTCTTCTCCATTCCTCTCTCTCTAAAATCAATGAAAACATTTTTAAAATATATTTTTTTATTGATTTCAGAGAGGAAGGGAAAGGGAGAGAGAAAAAGAAATATCAATGATGTGAGAGAATCATTAATCAGCTACTTCCTCACTCCCCCCACTGGGGATCAAGCCCGTAACCCAGGCACGTGCCCTTGGCCAGAATTGAACATGTGACCCTTCAGTCCACAGGCTGATGCTCTATTCAGTGAGCCAAACCAGTTAGGGCAATAAAAATATATTTTTTGAGAATTTAGGGGGGGAAGATGGCGGCATAGGTTAACACCAGAGATGGTAAATAAGCACATGAAAAGTTGTTCAACACCATTAGTTATTAGGGAAATGTAAATCCAAACCACAATGAGATTCCACTTCACACTCACTAGGATAGCTAAAATAAAAAAGATAGACAATGATAGTCTGGCAATTCCTCAAAAAGTTAAACATAGAATTACCATATAACTCAGCAATTCTACTCTCATGTAAATATCTATAAGTATCAAAACATATGTCTGCTAAAACACTTGTACATTATGTTCATAGTAACATTATTCAGAATACAATAGTCCCCCTTATCTATGGTTTCACTTGCTGCAGTCTCAGTTACCCATGATCAACAGTGGTCTAAAAATATTAAATAGAAAATTCTAGAGATAAACAATTTGTAAGTTTTAAATTTTGCACCAACCCGAGTGGTGTGATGAAATCTCTCTCTGTCCCATTCCTTCCCACCTGGGATGTGATTCATCCCTTTGTTCTGTGCATCCTACCCACCTGTTAGTCACTTCGTAGTCATCTCTGTTATCAGATATTTTGAGAGAGAGAGCACATTTACGTAATATTACAGCATATCATTATAATTGTTTTATTGTATTATTAGTTATTGCTATTAATCTCTTACTGTACCTAATTTAAAAATTAAACTTTATCAGAGGTGTGTATGTATAGAAAAACCAGTATATATAGGGATAGGTGCTGTCAGCATCCACTGGGGGGTTTGGAGCACATCCCCTATAAATAAGGGGGGCTACTATAGTCAAAAAGTGGGAACACTCTCATGTCCATCAAATGATAAAGCCAAAAAATATGGCATATCCATACAATTGAATAGTCTTTGGCAATAAGAGAATATAAAGTATTGACATTTCTTCAACATGAATAAACCTTTAAATTATGCTAAGTGAAATAAGCCATATATTGAATTATTTCAATTATGTGAAGTGTTCCAAATAGGAAAATCCATAGAGACAGAAAGTAGATTAGTGATTTCCGGATGCTACAGGGATGAGGGGAATAGAGAATAACTGCTGATGGATATGTTTTTCTATTTGGGGTGTTCAAAATGTTCTGGAATTAGATAGTGGTGATGATCACACAATTCTGTGAGTATACTAAAAAATACCGAATTATACATTTCAAAAGGGTGAATATTATGGTATGTAAATTATATCTCAATAAAGCTATTAGAAAAATAATTAGAAAATTTAAAAGAAGATTAAATGACATACTTGGTACATGCTAAGTGCACAATAAATGCTGGTTAATATCATAATGTTTGCCTCTGTTGTTATGTGTTATTCTTATCCTGTTGTAATGTCCACATTGATTTCTGGACACTAAAACATGGTCTCCTTGAAGATAGGAGACATGACTTGCTTAGCACCCATGCCTTGTTTACTTCTCTCTTCCCAGTACCTGGAGAGATGTTTCACATAAAAAAAAACTGTCCTATATAATAAAGAGGGAATATGCAAATTGACCATCATTCCACCACAAAGATGGCAGCACCCACAGAGGAGGCTGAGTTCCCATAACAAGCTTTAACGAGCAATCAGCAGGGACCTGAGGCTATGTGCCCCCCCTCTCACCCCCATGAGGCTTGACAGGGGACCTCAGGCCATGCCCCCTGCCTGGCGGGGCTTGACGAGGGACCTCAAGGTGTGCCCCTGCCCCAATGCTGGGCCAGGAGACCTCAGGCTGCTCCCTTCACCCCAGGCCAGGGGACCTCATGCAGCGCCCTCTGCCTGGCGGGGCTTGACGAGGGACCTCAAGGTGTGCCCCTGCCCCAATGCTGGGCCAGGAGACCTCAGGCTGCTCCCTTCACCCCAGGCCAGGGGACCTCAGGCCATGCCCCCTGCCTGGCGGGGCTTGACAGGGGATCTCAGGCCACATCCCCCAACTGGCAGGGCTTGACCGGGGACCTCAAGGCATGCCCCCCACCCCGGCCTGGGCTGGGGGACCTCAGGCCACACCCTCTGACCTGGTACCAGGCTGGGGAACCTGAGGCTGTGCCCCCTGGCTGGTGGGGCTTGACAAGGGTGGGACCGACCTGTTCTGGATCTAGCCCAATGGGCGGGGGTGGTGGTGTCTGGGTCTTGCGCAATTTTGAGGTGCACACGGATGGGCGGGGACTTGACTCTGGGTCCCATGGTGCACCCCAGTCTCTGACAGGAGGAAGATTTTCATATATATTTTATTAATTTTCTTTCATCTCTGACACTTCTATTATAGAGAAAGGACAAATAGCAATACTAAAATATTTTGTCTAATTAATCCCCTTTTAATGTGCATGAATTTCATGCACCAGGCCACTAGTACATAACATAACAACATGAAACTTAACAACAGACAAGTTCAAATGAATGAGTGAGCAAGTGATATTTTTCACAGACATATTTAGCACTTCTATATTATGCTGGACTTGGGCTTAGACATTTTCAGGAAAACACAGACCAATCTGCATGGATGCTAACAGTTCCAGGGACCCTCCACAGCTATTTGAAGCCCTGAGTTTGGAGGGAGAGAGAGAAGGGAGAAAATAAAGATGAGTGGATTCTAGTGGTCATCTTTGAGGTCTTACTTGGTCTAACTCATTCACTGAGTTTCTGTCCTTCTGGGTTAAAGTTCTTTGTAAATTAACAAATCTAAATTTCAGAAGATGGAAAAGCTCGGAGCTAATAAAAAATCCGAAGTTTTTAATTACTTTTATTCTAGATCACAATGTTCACACAATAAGCTGCAAACAGCTCTTTCTGAGCTCCTAAGATGTAATTTTGTAATTCCAATCCTATTTTACATAGGACTTCAGTCTCCCTCCCTGTTCCCATGAGAGACTGGCTATCAGTTACAGCATATTTCCCACTAAGCCTGAGTATGTCCTAAAAATCCTCCTCAACACAATACTCCAAGAAACCACTACTGACCTACTTCACTTACCTACTGTTGCATAACAAATTGGTCCAAAACTTAGTGGCTTAAACTGACAACCATTTTATTATTGCTCATAATTCTTTGGGTTGACTAGGCCTACCTAGGTGATTCTTCTAGCCCCTGTAATGATGCTTGGAATGAAATTATGTGAAAGCTTAACTAAACTAGAATTTCCAAGATGGTTTAAGTACAGGCTGACAGTTTGTGGAGGCTTTCAGCTGAGAGCTCAGATGGAGCCATTGACTGGATAAACTCTGTCCTTATCTGTATCACTTGGGCTTACTATAGCATGGCAGATGGGCTCCAAGAGTGGAAGCTGCCAGCCCTAGAACATCAACCATTCCCACCATGTCCTATTGGTCAAAGTCAGTCACAGTATCAGCCACATTCAAGTGGAAGGGAAGTAACCTCTACCTCTTAATGTAAAGCAGTTTGTGCCTACTGCTAGGAAAGAAATTGTTGGGAGCCAACTTCTGAGTGCTTCTACAGTCTACTCTCTGACCACAGAAATTCATGTTCCTCCCATATGCAGAATATATCTCCTCCCTTCCTATATTCCCCAAAGTCTCATCCTATCATGGTTACAGCATCACTACAAAGTCTGAAATTACATTATGGGTAGAGTGGCAGATGGTTCTCCTAATTTGTGGTCCTTTGTGTATAGTCTCTCAAGTACAAGAACCTAGGAACTAAATAGTTAACTTTTCTATTCCCCACATACCCAACAAATAACAATGAAAAAGGGACAGGATGACTACAATAGACACTTCCGTTCATAAATAGGGGAGTGGTATAGGAGGCACATAAAAGTCACTGGTTCATAGCAATTCTGAAATCATCCAACTCTAAAGTCAGGGAATGTTTCTAGAGAAGCAGTTTTCCATGACTCTTGGCTCTGCCGTCTGAGCTCTTGGCTTCATTCTTTGAATCATTCTTTCTTTTCTATTAGAGATGCTTTATGATTACAATGGAATAGATTTCTCAATTTGCTTTCTGACCACTAGAGGTTAGGACTTCAGAAACTTCTTTGGATTTTGAACTATGTCTGCCCCATTTAGTCCATGCTTATATAATCATTTTTAAAATTTTGTAGGCTTTCTACATATAAAATTATAATTCAATCCATTCAAAACACACAACCATAAATTTTTCTAAAATAAGTTTCTTTCTACCTTGGGCCGGGGGTCAGGGTATTATGGGAAAATGCCACTAAAACTCTTAGAAACTCTTTTGTGTATGTGAGAGAGTATAGGAAGCAAGCCCTTAAGATTCTTAGAATCCCTTTGTCTAACTCTACAAGACACAAGCTTAAATCTTGCTGAGATTTCACAAAGGATCTTACAACCACATCTTTGATCCAAGCTTGACCTTCAAGGCCATATTTTACTGGCAGGGCCATGGAATTAATCTCTGCTTCCAGGTTTTAATTTAATTTAAGGATCCTTGATATGCTGAAGAGATTGGGAGTGAGAGACTATTTTATTTTCCAACTCAGCAGATCCTGGTTTGGGAATGTTTCCTCCTGCTTTTGCTTGAAAACTAAACAGTTCCTTCTTTAATTTATCTCTTTTTATTTGTACATTGCCAGGCACCACTAAAACCAATTACTTGGCTTTTTCAACATTCTACCTGATAATCTCTTCAGGAAAATCCACATGTTCATTAAATATATATATTTTATATCTTCCATGTTATTGCAGTGCCGCTACATAATTCAGGTCACCTCTTCTGTAGCCTGTAACACAGTTATTCTCCCTTCCATCAACATTCTTTCTCAAGACCCTTCTGGACTACATTTACTGCCTGGTTCCAAAGGTTTATGTTTTTGTTATAGCATTGTCTCACTTCTAGGTAAAAATTATTGTTTTACTAATCTATTAATTATTTTAAAACTACTGCAAAACTTAGTAGCCTAAAACAATCATTTTTATTGTTTCTCACAATTCTGCGGGTCAGGAATTTGGACAGGGCACAGCAGAGATGATGTATCTGTTCCTCATGTCTTATCCTGGGACTGGAATATACAGAACAGCTTCCTCACTTGCATGTCTAATGGTTCAGCTAGGGTGGCTCAGAGGGACATAGGATGGATGGAATGAGTCGCCTGAGGTCATATGCCTGAAGTCTCAATTGTTGGCTAGATTCCTGGTTCTCCTTCATGGAGTCCCAGGGTCTCACCCTTACCACATGGCCTCTCCATGTGGTCTCTCTAGCAGCACAAACAGACTTCTTATAGAGTAGCTCAGGACTATACCAGCAAAAAGCAAACACTGCCAGGCCTTCTTAAGGCTTAGGCCAAACTGGCAGAACCCTACTTCTACTTGGTTAAAGCAAGTTAGAAGGCTGAAACCGGTTTGGCTCAGTGGATAGAGCGTCAGCCTGTGGACTGAAAGGTCCCAGGTTCGATTCCAGTCAAGGGCATGTACCTGGGTTGTGGGCACATCCCCAGTAGGAGATGTGCAGGAGGCAGCTGATAGATGTTTCTAACTCTCTATCTCTCTCCCTTCCTCTCTGTAAAAAGTCAATAAAATATATTTTTTTAAAAAAAGTAAAGCAAGTTAGAAGAGCAGCCTAGATTTGAGGGAGATAGGTACACAATGGTGTGAATACCAGGAGGAGTGATTCCTTGTGGGGCACCATTATAACTGACTACCACACAATCTACTGGAACTGGCAAGGGGGGTGAATTCTGTTTGCCATTTCTGACCTTTTGCTAGACCTATTTGTTCTAGTCCGAAGCACATTACAGCTTAAAAACAGATGTGTGACATCACATTGTAACTTTGCTCCATGCTGGCTCTGTGGCATCACACACTGATATGTGTCCTCTTCTTCCCCTCCCTTTACCATTAATCCACACATATCCCTCAACAGACTCATGTAAACCATTAGTGTTTGGTTTGCTTCCTTCACTCATGATGCCCGTAGAGCATTTGGAGAAAACTGTTTCAGATTGCCTCAGCCAAAAATTTGCTATTAATAGCAGTTCTCATTTCTGGAAGGCCAAACTGTTTGCACCAAAAATACAGACACCAGATAACCTGATGCACAGATGGGGACCACCATGTTTCATCTGATATGAGGTAAATGGCAACTGTAAGCTCAAGTCTGGGAGAAGATGTAAGGAAGACTGAGAATGTATCTACCAGAGGTGTCTTGCCACAGAGTTAGTGTGTGGGTTGCAGGAGTCTGCGAACTCCCAAAATTGCATGCAAAATTTTAGATGTTTGTGTGTGGTTCTGGGGAAAAGACCCATTCACTTTTATTAAAAGGGATTCTATGAACCAGAAAAGGCTAAGAACCCAGTTTCACATAGAATTACGTGACACACTTTTCTGTCATTCAAAGACCAACTTACAACTTGCCTTAAACCACATCTTCCCACTTCAGTATGAAGAAATGTAGGCTTGATCCATCATGTATATCAAAGGTAAGAGCCAGCCAGCTCTATTACTCTACTGCATAATCCTTTTTGCTCCTCTTTTTCTTCTTGCCCTTCTTTTCTTTCCTTCTCCATATCCTTCCATTTCAGCTCACATCCTGAATATTCTACCTTTAAAAAAAAAAAAACAAAACATGGCAGCCATATCCTTGGGCATGACTTGACCTATTTCTAACATTGATTGGCCAGTAACAGATAAGATGTTATAGGCAGTAGATTATCTCACAACCATGAAGTAACTTAATCTAAGATGAGAACTAGTAAATTATACTTAAAGACTAGCCCTTGTTTCTGTGTAGCTTTTTTCTCACTCAGATTTATGCTTTCCCTTAACAACAATAAGAATGGAGTTGGCTTACACTGTAGTGTGTTACTTTGATTAACTTATTACAGTGCTTTTCAATAATCTCACATGTGAAAGTTCAGAAAATTTTCCCTTTCATTTACAATTTTCTGTTCCATGTTATGTGTATTCCATGTGTGGAGGAGTGGCATTTATTTGAATGGATGCAGCCACTCACAGATATGATCAGCTCCTCTTGCTAAGTCAATCCATTAAGTGTCAAATGGACCAGATGCCCAGCTAGGTTCAGTGGTGAACACAAAGGAGAGTGAGACAGATTGTCTGCCCTCAAACTGCTTACACCCAGTGGGAGAGACAAATAAGAACATTTACAAACAAGAAGAGGCAGTGAAGCACTGGACTAGAGATCTAATAGCCTTAGCTCTGCCTTCAGTTCCTTCTAGAACTCTCTATTCTTGCTATTTCTCCCTTGTTGCTTTCCTTAAATTAAGAAACCAAAAGGGCAAAAGTGAAAGTAGAAGAGCCTCTCACTCCAGCTTCCTGTCTTGTTTCCCTTATTCCTTACAGGCATTTGTCTTCTTCTTTCTGTTCTTTGGCCCAGTGAATGGACACTTGCCCATTTTGGCCTCCTCTGCTTTGGCTTTCTGAGCCCTGGCCCCTTCCCCTCCTCCACCACTTCACCCAATGAGTATGTGCTATTGGTTCATATGTCCACACTCCGTGCTAGGCCCTAGAGGCACGAAGATGAATACAACCACTGTCTAGAGCAAGCTCGTTTACCAAACTTTCTATCTCCCAAGGATCTATCTCGCC
>NW_006288633.1:1741306-1743079 GCF_000327345.1 Myotis davidii
AGACCCTTGATCTTTTCTGAGTCTTGAGAGCAACTCCATGGTCAGGTTGTGCTCCCATCTCAGTGCCCAGCATGTGGTGCCATATCAGAGCAAAACCATGGTCAGACTGAGAGAGGGTCTGAGTTAGTCTTATGGAGTCTCCTTTCCTGGATAGTCTAGTGAAGAAACTGGAAAGTAACTTACTTGCTGGACAGTCAGCTTACCAGAGAGGTTATCATACTGGAGCAAAGAGACCCCGTGGCCAACAGCAGCCCAGGCCAGCAAGCAAGTGGGAATCACAATCAGACCTCAGAAGGCTACCCAGCACTAACGGCCCATCACCAAGCTGAGAGAGAGCTCAAGTTTCCAGCAGCAGACACCAGCTGGGCAAGTGCTAACAGTACAGGGGAAGTACAGAATCCAACAGGGCTAGTGAGGACTCAGAGAACCAACAAGAACCTGCAAAAAGACCTCTGGGACCACTCCCCATCACCATGGCAACAAAGTAACTTCCCCCAATCTATCATCTTGAGCGGGAGGATTCTGCCTGAACATTTACCTGAAAGAGATCATTTTAAACCAAAAGGAGACTGACATATTGTTAATTGGTTCATTTAAAGTTCACATTTGTTTCCCTGCTACCCCTAGGCTGGAGGATCTTGAAGAAAATTCAGTCAGTTATAGAGAAATAAAGAAATTACATTTTCTTTGCACAATTGGATTGTGTGAGGAAATTCGTAATCTTGCTACACCTGCTATATAACAGATACTATACACATATGTTTTCATAGAATTCTCCCACAATCCTATAAAGTAACTGTTATTATATTCCCATTTTACAAATGAAGTTGAAACTCTGAGAGGTTAAATAATCTGTCCAAGGTCACACAGCTGGTAAGTGGAAAAGTTTGTGTAGAACCCAGAATTGTCTGATTCTAATTCTTATGCTCTATTCATTGTATCTCTGTATTAGTCAGAGTAGGCCAACTCCTGTAACAAACATTCCTCAAAGCTCAATGGTCTTGCACCATGACATTTTGATTCTCACTCATGTCACAGTCCAGTGGAGGTTAATGGAGGGGTGTTTGCTCTACATATTCATTCAGAGACCCACCCCCTTTCTATCCTCTGTTTCTATCCTTTTCTTAATCTTCAGAGCCCTCTCCACTCAAGCAGAAAACAAAGGAGGAAAGACTGTAGAGGGTTGTGTAGAGTGGTTATATGAGACAGCCTTGAAATGGTACGTATCATTTCTGCCCACATTTATGGGCCAGAATTAAGTGACATGATGTCACCTACTTGCAAAGAAGGATTGGAAAGGTAGTCTAGGTGTATATCTCCAAGATAAAGGAATGGAATCTGGTGGGCATGCAGTATTCTTTGCCACAACCCCATATACTTGTACCCCGAAAGATGTATATATGTATATGGCACCTTTCCCACCTCCCTCACTCCAGAAGAGTTAGATTTTTCCATCATTAGATCTGAATGTTAAAATTCACAAAATTATTTTGATAAAATGGTAAATATTATATATATATATACTGAGTGGCCAGATTATTATGACCAACCCATCAGTACTTCGTTGGGCCACCTTTTGCCTTCAGTACTGCAGCGATTCTTCTTGGCATTGACTCCACGAGATGCTGAAAGGTGATGCGAGGAATCTGACACCATGCCTGATGAGTAGCTCTGTCCAGTTCTGTGAGATTTGATGGTTGTGGAACCAGCTGCCTCCTGGCTCTTTTAACTTCGTCCCACAAATGCTCAATTGGATTGAGATCTGGTGATTGT
>NW_006288633.1:1743631-1747478 GCF_000327345.1 Myotis davidii
TGTGTTCATATGCTTAATCTGCCCTAGAATTATAATTAAAGTATTATATTAGAGTCCTAGCCATTTGGTCCAGTGGATAGAGGATTTAACAGCCTTTGAACGGGATATATATATATATATATATATATACTTTATGTTTGGCTTCACAATATATTTTTCCATGAATTAGCTATGATCTATTCTGGTTTCATACAAAGAAAACTTGCAGCTGAGGTCCATGAATGGTATGTCCTCTGGGTTGTCTGTAGGAAGAAAGTGAGTTATGCTTGATTCCAGTTGCTTAGTGAAATCATAGAGTGACCTATATTTGAGATATGTTGTAGGACTTGGATGTTGGAATTCCTGTGGGAGGAAAAATACAAGATAGCATGGTTGTTTTACTAACATCTTGGATTGGCCCTAACTGCCTGAGAAATCATTCAGAAAACAAAATAATAATAGTTGTATCATAATTTAGGATAGAGGTTACCATGTCATATTGAATTTTGTATTCCCAGGACTGGTAGGCACTTGATGAGTGCTTATTGATTTTACTTTACCAATAAATGTATTTTAATGGTAACTCTAGTAAGATGGGCTTAGAAAATGTATCTTTGGCTGGAATAAGGACAGTACTTTTCTTTTTAAAACCGCTGATATATTGAAATGATGTTGTGCTTAATAAATGCAGAAAAGGATAAATAACTCTCCACTTACAAATTTTGCTACATGTCTCTGACTTAGGATGAGATCTGTGATATTCCAGCTGTGCTTTCTGCTGTTCTTCAGAATTTGATGGAGGAGCTGAAAAAGCCATGGCTCATGGGAAGTAGGCACAAAAAGGGCACTGGTCCCCTACCCTTAATTCAAGCACAGTACTTCTGTCTTGATCTCTTGCACATATTGGGTTATCACATAAAATTTGAAGAAACACCTAACATTAAAAATGTTGGTAAACCAATGGACTACACCACTGGATTTGCTTAGGCATCATATGTGATGTAATTATTTCTGCCTATCTTTCTGTGCCTGAGAAAGAAACAACTGATGGGCAACGCAGAGTCTATCTTTCTCAAAGGCAATTTGGAGAAAAGAAAGAGCTCACATATATGTGGAATATATGAGCAAAATAAACTGATGAACAAAATAGATTCAGAAATATGGAAGGATGGAACAGACTGACAAATCTCAGAGGGAAAAGAGTAGGGGGGACAGAAAGAGATTAACCAAAGAATTTATATGCATATATGCATAACCCATGGGCACATACAATAGTGCAGTGAAGGCCGAGGAAGGGGGTGGGAGTAGGGAAGAGGAAGTCAATGGGGGGCATGAGGGAGGAACATCTGTAATACTGTCAGCAATAAAGATAATTTTTTAAAAAAAAGAAAGAAAGAGCATGGGCTCTGAAAGCAGATAAATCTGAGATCAAATTATGGATCTTATTAGGAATATACAGTAATATACTGAACTTATAGGATGGTTAAGAAGGGAGATTGCAGATTTAAAGGACAGGCTATATATGTATTGTAGTTGTAAGGAGTATAGTGTAGGTACTTGGACTGCTTGATTCTATGCTCTGCCTCTTACCTTGGGCAACTTAATTAACTTCACTGATTGTCCATCTCCTCATCCATATAATGGGTTTATTAATAGTACTCACATCATAAGCTTGTTATAAGGGTTAAATGAATCAACATCTGTACAGCACTTACTAATAGCACAGTGCCTGGTGTATAATAAGTATACAATGATGACAATTCTTAGAAATAATTATAATAGAGTTCCAAGTCATAACTCTGATAATTTTTACACAAAATCACTCTTTATAAAGTATAAAAATAAAGTGAAGGAAAAGGAATGGGGGGGATAGATTGCTAATACAGAGTAAAAGAGTGATTCTTTCTTTACAATGTTGAAGATGGGTAGAAAAATGAAAGCGTAGATAAGTGGGGGATGTTCATGTGCTTATGGATAAATATACTTGGGCCAATTTCATGTTCATAAGTAGGCATTACCATGTAAGAGGGAAAGCTAAGAGGCCTGGCATGACTCAGTGGGCCTCATTCCAAAACAGGCCACTATCTTCAGATTAGCTCAATAAAATGCATGTGAAATATGGAACCCAGCTAATGCACAATGCCTTTATAAGGTTTACTAACCCACACCACCTATACCTGTGCACTGTGGACATGACCCCCCAGCTCAGGGCCAGATTCAAGCAGGCAGCTGGGCAAAGAAGGCCGAGAAAGGAGGGACAGTTAGCTCAGAAATGGGGCAACTCTCTAACTGGGGCTTTTGCTTGTCAAAGCAGCTCCTACATATTCTTTAATGGGCAAGTATATGGTGTTCGTCTGTGCATTAAATAAAAGACAAAGAGACTAGCATATATGTAGCTCCTACTCTCAAGCACCTCAGGATCCAAGACTCATCAGAGAAACCTTTTCCCAAGCAGCCAAACAGGCAATAAGATCAGATGGCAACTTTGCAAACTCATGTTTTATCATCTTATTATAAAAGCCAATTCCCTCCAATTATCCATTAGAGGCAAAAGGAGAAGAAAAAAATACCCTACAGTAACTTCTAAAATCCAAACTGATTAATTTTTCAAATGAATAATTTAGATCTTAGACATGGAATCATTTGGAAAGGAGCTTCTACATTAAGTAACATAATTCTATACCTTTCAACACCAACCGATGCCACTATTTCACAAAACCTAATGCTTGTCCCATCTGCAAGGACTTCCAACACAACCAATCAAAGGGAAGAAGCTGAGACTAATGGCAGGGCAGGATTCCCTTTCAATTCTGAAGAAGAAACGGCAGAAAAATGGTGAGCTGTAGCCAGGTCAGTCCCTTCAACCTAAGCAAATAGATACTTATGGATGCATAGTTGAAATTTTCTATGTTAATCTAAAAAGGTTATCTGGAGACAAAATGGACTACCCATCTCCAAAACACTTGAGTACAATAGAATTCATCTCCCACCAAAGACTTGGTGATTATATTTTAATTTATTTCAACATCGATTATCACAATAAATGTAAATTGTCATTACAGGGTAGTTGTGTGGAAGCACATGTCTATAACAGGCATGTCAGATATACGTACAGCATAGAGATTATGATTGTGGGTTCAAGTACTGACCCCACACATCTCTGCACCTCAAGTTACTAATCTATAAAATGGGTACAATCACATCACCTTCTCATTGTGTTGAAGTGAGGATTAAATGATTGATGTAATCCAAGTTTATAACTTAATATAGTATCTAACACCTAACACTCTCTGTTGTTATCTATTTATATAAAAACCCTGGGTGTAATATCACGACTGAGGCTCGATCAACCAGAAGGAAGTCAGTCCTGCACGAGTTGTCTTAGAAATGGCTGCACCCTCCCCAAGCTGTTTCCCACGAGGGCGGTGAGGTTTCAGGCAGGAACCCATCCTCGGAGCATGAATGCACTGAGTCCTGGGTCCTCTTAGCCACAGCTGTGCCCTCCCTTAGCTCTTTCCAGTAAGGGCAAGCTTTGAGGCAGGAACTGGCTTTTGGAGCGTGGACACACTGAGTCCTGGGTCGCCTTGCCAAGGACTGCGCTCTCCCTGAGCTGTTTCCCAGAAGGGCAAGATTTGAGGCAGGAACCGACCCTCGGAGCGTGAAGGCATATCTTTATAAAGTTTTAATACATTATATTAGAGGTCGTGGTAGTACTGTTTTATCCACAGAAATTGCTGCAAATTTACTTCTTGATGGAAGCACCTTTCATTCCCAATATAAATTACCCATTCCACTAAATGAAACTTCAATTTCTAGACTCGATATAAACAGTGAAGTTGGTAAAACTATTAAAAAAGCACAATTTCTC
>NW_006288633.1:1748360-1779265 GCF_000327345.1 Myotis davidii
AAATTTATATATTATTTTCATATACATTTTACTAATTTCCTTTCATCTCTCACACTTCTATTATAGAGAAAGGGCAAATAGCAATATTAAAATATTTCTGCTAATTAATTCCTTTTAATGTGCATGAATTCTGTGCACCAGGCTACTAGTTATCAAATAATGTTTATAAAAGCATCACTATCTCCATTATAGCTCATCTTTATGGTTCTCTCCAAACCCTGGAGATACAAAAAAAAAAAATTTCTGCCCTGACTGGTTGCTAAATGGTTAGAGCATCAGCCCATGGACTGGAGGGTCTTGACTTTGATTCCTGGTCAAGGGCAAATACCTCCACTGCTGTTTTGATCCCCAACCCCTGTCGAGGTGTGTGTGGGAGGCAACCAGTCAATGTGTCTCCCGCTCATTGATGTTTCTCTCTCTCTTTCTCTCTCTCTCCCCTCCTTCTTCCCTTCCACTCTCTCTAAAGATCGATGGAAAAAATATTCTCAGGTGAGGATTTAAAAAAAAGGTTTCTATATGAGATGCTATGAGCTACTTTTCTAAAATTGGAGACTGTAGAGTCTACTAGACTTGAGCTTAAGTCCAATTATGCCCAAGACTAGTTGCATGATCTTGGGCAAGAAGCTCAACCACCTTACATCTCAGTTTACTCATCTGTCAAATAGGTCTAATAGTAATAACTTTTCAGAAAGAATTTGTGAGGATTCAATGAATTTCTATGCTTAGGGCATTCAGCACCATCAACACTATTATTAAAACTATTATTATTAGAGCAACAAGCTTCACCTCTCTGGCTTCGGGATACTTTTCTCTAAAATAAAAGAATTAGACCTGATTAACCCTAAGGTCCTCATCAGCATTAACTTTCTTAAAAATATTTCTGAATCTGTTACCACTTTACAGATGCAAAAACTGCGTCACAATTCACAGATAACAAATGTGATGGTTCCCCAGACCATTGCCTTCACAACTAAACTCTAAATTCTTTATCCTGCTTTAATTTACAGGCCTACCAAAGGCCTGGGCCTTTTGAATGTTCAGCTGGAATGTTAATTGTGGGAAATTCCAGAATCTGTGGCCTAGAGACAAATTCTCATTTATCCTGTTCCTTGGCACGAGGGACCCTCTTGCCTTGCCTTCAGAACACCAATTCCATTTCTAAAGCCCACGAAACCAAAGCCAGATGGCAGTGCCGTCTGGTCTCTGCTGCCTTGGGTCCTCCCAATGTGGCTAGTCTTCAGAGCTCTCTCCATAGCCGGGTCTCCAGTTCCCGGCCCTCCTCACCCCAACCCCAAAGGTGGCTCTGAAGAAAGCCTTCTTTATATGACCTCCAGAAACACATTCTAAGCCCTCTTCTGAGCCTGAGCTACTACTAACCAGGAAGACGACAGGTTCACTTGCTCCTTATCAGATTTAACCACCACCCATTTGTTTGCCAACTTTAGCTTTTGCTTTGCTTGCTTTCATGGTTGGTGGCAGTTTGCATGAACATTTCACCAGCTGACCCTCTCCCCACACCAGGGCAATGCAGGAAGTTTCCATGGGGTGGTTCACGCAGCCTAGGGCTCCTGGAGGCACAGCTGGCCTGGGTTCCTGTTCTGCCTGCCCTCCCACCCGACTTCCGGGCTCCACAGGTGAGTGTGATTCAGAGAGAGGCTGTGGCTGCTCCTGGGTGGAAAGCTCTAAACATCTGCTCAGTGGTGGGAGGTTTGGGAAGACTAAGGTGCTGGGTATTCAAAGAGGGGTGAGGACGTGGGAGGAAAGGATCTTAAACATCTTCAGAGCAGTCACAAGATAGAAAAAACAACTCGGTATTTCAACTCCCTGACTCACCATATTCTTCCAGGCAATGACCAGCAGGCCCCTAGGGTAATCTTGAGGGGTAGGATCATTTTCAAGGGCAGAGGCACTAATTAACCCTGGTGGGCAGATCAATGGAGAGATGGCATCAGTCAGATCATACTCAGAGCATGAGGCGACAGAGGGGTGCGTGGTTTTTGCCTCTGAATAAACTGCTTGATTTATGCCTTTAAATACCCTATGGCCTTTATTGTCAGAAAAGTGCATGACTTTCTCAAATGCTTTCAGTTTATCCTCCTTTTATGGGGGGGGGGGGCGCAGGGAAGCATTCAGGGATGGAAGAATTTTCTGTAGGTTATGTGGCCAGTTCAGCACAAGAACGGATAGGATGGCTGGCTCCTGACCCCTGCCGGGTCTTTCCCCCAGGAGTCACTGTGTCCTCTGTGCAGGACAAGAAGCCCAGGGTCTGGGGCAGTGGCCTGACATGCTCAGGTAGACCTGCCTTCCTTTCCTTCCTGCAGGAATCCAGTCACCTTGACAAGGGAAAATAAATTTTGCTAGGACACCAGCCAGAGTCTTGGAAGCCCTCATTTTTCTCCTCCAAGTACTCAACTCCCAGAGAGTCAAGCAATCTGCCTAGTGTAGCAGAAAGCCATGTCCATTTTTATTTGGAGCCATTTAATACATATTAGCAACATGCCGAGCACTGTTCCATGATCCCCAAGAGCCTTCCTTCCCACTCTGGACTGATTTATGCTAAAACAATTCCACACCCTGGAGCTTCACTCCAGCGCTGGCTGGGAAGGCCACCCCGGGGACTCAATGGTGAGTGAAAGGGGTAGAGCAGCACCTCCTTGGCATTTCTAAGGTGAGGCACCTGCCATGAACTCTAAGGCAGGTCGGCTTTATATCTGGTTGGCCTGAGCCTCGCAGGTCTGGCTGGGTTTCAGTGCATTGTGGTCAGAGGTGCGAGGGGAAAGCTCTCTCAACTGGAGACGAACCAGCTGCCAGGTGCTGGCTCCTCCCGCTGGAGTCTCACTGACTGAGGCCCTCGGCCCTTGAGCACCGGTAGAGAGGAGGCCGCTCTAGTTACCCCCGGTTTCTCCTCCTGCAGTCTGAATTGTGTGCTGTTACTCAGACTCCTTCTTCCAACTCCTACAATCAGTTGTGCCGTTACTGCGACTCCTTATTCCAAACTTCCTTGTTATTATAGTTACATAATTTTGATCAATAATGTGTGACCTCATGAAATAGGATTTCTGAAAAAGAAAAGGGCTGTTTCCATAAAAAAAACTAAGTGGGATAATTGGGAAAGAATGGGTGAGACTAAATCCAATTGCTGCCTAATGAGGTATGGGCAGGACAGCTTTAAGAATTGGGGTAACAGAGGAAAAATGCGAAATAGGTCTGAGCTCAGATCGCTTCACAGGTGTCTTTCCGTCTGCCTCCTGCATGAAAAGAACGCACACTGGAACTCACGGCTAGTGAGTTATGGGGCGGTTTATGAAAAATGACTGGGGGAGCCTAACCAGTAGACCCTTACTCAAAAAAAAAAAAAACAACACAAAAAACCTTGGCCATATAGTAACAAAAGCTAATGAATACAGTACATTTATTTATGCTACGACAACTTTTTGAAGTTTGAAATGCATACTTTTCTATGACTCTCCTCTTTAGCTGACTTTTTTTCAGGTCTGAATTACCAATATGAAAAGGGAGATTCTGCTCTGCTAGGAAATAATATACCAACTTACATAGGGCACAGAGAGTGAATTAGACAAAACAATGATCTCCCAAACCTGAAGGCTTTCTCCTCCTTTATTGCCCACAGAGTCTTGATTCAGTTGTTCATTTACTGAGTTTATCAATATCCTGGAACACCTCCTATAAAAGGCACAGTACCAGAGACTGGGACCTGAGGAAGAGCAAGGTGGCTGGCAGCACCCCCACCCCCACCCCCAACCCCGTTCCTTCACCGAGGCTCCTTTTCCTGAGTTCCCACTTTCCCCTCTACCTAGCAGCCTAACTACCCTTAGCCCACCATGCCACTGTGACCCCTTGACCTTGTTTCTGCCTTCCTTTGCCTGGGATCTTCATTCCCATTCTCAGCCTGTCCAAAACCTTTCCATCCCATATGCCACCTCCTCCTTGGAGTCCATCCTGATATCCCCAGGCAGAAATGATTTCTTCCCACTTCAACTCCAACATAATTTTTTTTTTGTTGCTTCCTTATGGAATTTACAAGTTTCTGCCTTAGAATTAATCCTCTTCCTGATTTTCAAGGCCACTTAGGTGAATGACCACGACTCATTCATTTTGGCATCTCCACACTCCCTGGTCCAAGGTCTTATTAATAAACTCTAATTGCTTCTTTTATTACTAAGGTTCTGTGTATAAAGATTAACTGGATACAGAGATGACCAAGAAAAAACACCTGTTGATAGATTATGGATGTGTCTCCTTATCCCTATGAAACACTTTTAATTGACTATGCAATCTTCAAAGCATATTTTATTCACCAGCTAGTTTGCAAGTAATACAATGAGATTTGCTAAAAGGAAAATTCTTTTGGAAGTTTTATTTGTTTGGGAACCTTTTGTTCTATGGAGATTTTCCTTCCTGCTGGAAAACATCTGGATATAAAATGAAAGAAATTAAGTTTTTTTCTCATATTTCTAGAAATATTATTCTCCCAGGGATTTTGTTTCTCCTCACGTGCCCAGATGGGGAGGTATGGAACTATGAAGCACATGATACCTTTTTGGAAATGTGAGAATTACAAAAGCATCATTCTCCCAGTTGCATTATAAGGGCTATGAATCTGCCTTGTGATAATGTAGACAACTGTACATGAGAATGATCTAAGGAATTACCCAGGACGGCCATGAATCCAAATTATCACAGCCTTTAATCCCGTGCACCAAACATATTCATAGGTGCCCAGCATTGCATGTCTCTGAAACACCATCATTTCCAAAGAAAATCATTACACTCAATAATGTTCTTTGTGTTCTTAGAGTTGGTAGGTCAGCAGGCTGATCCAGGTTTTGTAGGCACAGCTTTGCTTGTTGTGCCATGGAAATAGATTATGCCTGAGAGGAAGTTAATTTAGCAGCCTTTATAAAGGTCTTGGAGGGAAGCAGGGTCCCATAGAAGAAAGACCATGGGCCTGGGGTTCAGCTATATCAGGCCAACATTCAGCTCCGAGTTATGTGGCAAACTGGCAGACCCTTAGTTTCCTCATCTGCTAAATGGACAAAAGAGCCCTAACAGGTTTGGATCAGTGGATAGAGCGTTGGCCTGCAGACTCAAGGGTCCCAGGTTCGATTCCGGTCAAGGGCATGTACCTTGGTTGCGGGCACAAACCCAGTAGGGAGTGTGCAGGAGGCAGCTGAGTGATGTTTCTCTCTCATCAATGTTTCTAACTCTCTATCCCTCTCCTTTCCTCTCTGTGAAAAATCAATAAAATATATATTTTTAAAAATAATAAATGGACAAAAGAATATATACTTAAAAGTTTTCATCCCTCCCCCCTCCAAAATATTGAAATTATGTGAGGTGATAAATGTGTTACCTAACTTACTGTGGTAATCATTTCATAATATATATCAAAAGACTGTGTTGTACACTTTAAAGTTATATACTGTTATATGTTAATTGTATCTCAATAAAGCTGGGGTGGGGAGAAAACCTGATTCACACAGGGCCAAGCACTGAGGAGGCACTGGGACCACAAAGAAGATGAAGAGCCTCTTCTTCTGTAATAAAATCCCACACATGTTGCTCTGGCAGCCCAGGGAAGGGCCTGAACTTCCCAGGAAGGCCTCACAAAAGAGAAGTTGCTTGGGTTGATTCTTGAGTAGATGTTTACATTTGGACAAAGGAGTGGGGGCATTCCAGGGAGAGGGAAAAATAGCAGGAGAAGCCTGGAGGTACAAGGAGCATGGCATATGCAGAATGTGGCCAGGACATCTGTGTGACTGGAACATAATTCCGAAAAGGGGAGGAAAAGGGTTTCAGTATACATAAGAAATGGCAAGCTTTTCATTATATGAGCTAATAGTGTAGGAAATTAGGCCAGAAAGTAAGAGGAGGACAGAACCAAGACAGCATCACATGGACAGCACCAGCAGGTACTCATTCAGTCAACAAAGGCATCTGAGTCCCTGCTCTGTGCCAGGTACTAGTCCAGGTGCATGGAATACATCATAAACAACCCAAAGCTGCCCACCCTAAAGGAACTCACAGTCCACTGCACAGATAGGCACTAAACAATAAACCTAATAAACAAGCAAACTCAAAAACAATATGTAATTATATATGTGTTTTCCGATGGTCTTAGGCGACCCCAGTGAAAGGGCCGTTCAACCCCCAAAGGGGTTGCGACCCACAGGTTGAGAACCGTTGAGGTAGATGCTAAGAAAAAAGAAACAGAGAGTAGAGTAAGGTAGGGGGAATCAGGAATCCTGAGGCTGGGCGGGAAATTTTGAGGTTCCAACAAGGATGACCCCATTGAGAAGTGAGATTTGAGTGAAGACTTGGAGGAGGTAAGGGAGTCTGGCAAGCAGACCTGGGAGAAAAGCTTCCAGACAGAGAAGGAAAAAAGGTCCTAGGGTTGGAGGGCCAGCAAGGAGGTCAGGGAGTCTGGAGTGAAATGAACAAGGGAAGATACATGGAAGATGAGGTCAGAGAGCTGATGGCGAGCCCTGATTGTGTAGGCCCCTGTGGCCACTATAAGGCCTTTGGTTTCTATTCTGAGTGAACTAGGAGCCATGTGAATGGGAATGCTCCAGCAGAGAGGAAGGATTGAAGATGTTTGAGGGGAGGGAGAAGAGCTGTAGCAATCTCTTTGAGCAGGAGGATACACAGGCAGAGGGACTGGTTTAGATGGGAGCATAGGTAGTTCTTTTGAAGGAACAGGCTGCAAGGCCAAGTTTGTGGGTGTAGATGGTAGTTAAGTGGGTGGATATGGAGTAGGAGTCTGTGGCCTTACTCTTCTGATGGCATCAATTTTCCAGTGAAGTAGGAAGCAAGATCTTTAGCAGAGAGTGAGTATGAGAGTGGGGGTGGGGGATTAGTTAACTGAGAGGATGAAAGGACCAGGAACTAATGGAGTCATTGCCTGGCAGCATTAAGGACCCACTACAGGTTCATGGTCATGAATTTAAAGTGAGACCACTCTGCACAGCTGTGTGGTTTTCTCCAGTTTATTCAGCTGTGTGGATGGAGGAGGAAGAGAGTTGGATTTTAAAAGATTGTAGTTTCACCAAATAACTTTGAAGAATTTTCAGTTATGATGTAATTATGATTGAACATGGAATTTAATCTCAGTAAGGAGAAAAATGAGGACTTCAAAGGAGCGAGGAACAGTGAAAATGTAGAAGAATCAATATAGTCCTGGAGGCCAAGAGATTGTTCAGGTTGGTGTGCTATGGAAAATGAGCTAGAAAGGTAAGGGCCAAGAGCAAGTGCCTTAATTTGAGATTATGGAAGAGCTATCCTCGCTGGCAATGACAAGGTACAAGGGTAAGGGGCTGAAGTCAGATAGTTGGAAAACCCACATCAGGTTGAGCCACGCTAGAGGCAAAGATTCATGGGTCACGGGCGGTTGAAGCCATGCTGTGACTGAGAATCCTAGAGAGTCGGATGAGGAATGAACAGGGCTGCACCCAGAGTCGGGATGCCTGACAGAGGGGAGGCTGACCAGAGGAGGGAAATCAGGAAAAACTGATGTCCTGGAAGCCAATGGAGAAACAATCTGTTTTTGCCGGCAGAATCAGATTCCTTAGGAAGGTCAGATAAAGTGGGGACCAAACATTTCTTCATCAGACTTGGCAATCGCATATCTTTGGTGAATTTAGTAGCAGCTGGTGGAGTGAGGAGGTAAAAAAAAAATGAAGACAGCGAGTGTGGACTCCATTCTCTTTGAAGAAGCTCAGGAGTAAATCAAGCGGGTTGTTAGACTATATCTGATACTAAGTCCCCTGTGGCTATAAGCTGAGCCTACTGACAGATCCCTCCCTGGAGATGCAAAATGAAAAGAGAAAATACAAAAATGATTTCATTGCTTAAATCATGCGGATCAGTGTATACACATCTGTAAAACACTGTTGTCAGGACAACTGACAAAGCCTCGCAAACTCATCATTCACTTTATTCATCTTTCACCTGTGGGTGCCTCCTTCTTTTCTCTATTGCTATTCAATAAACTTAATTGAGATGAGGACCTGCACATTTAGACACAGTGAAACCATTGTCATTTTGGATTGGTGATAGTAAAGAGGACCTCAGGTAATGTACAAGATATAGGGGTGATATTGACCCTGCAGGCTAGGTAGCCCAATCAAAGTCCTAATTGGGCCACAGAGAGCCTGAAGGATTCAGCCATTCATTAAAATATACATGTAAAATGTAAGAGCCTACTACTTGCTTATTTGAGAAAATGAGCCATCTCAAATACAGTATGAACCATCTACTTCATAGGATTGTTGTAGAATGAATACATTGTTGGTCACTGCAAAGTACACTAAGGAAAAACAAAGCCTTATGAATGATATTCTAGTTATTCTAGCTGTGTTGAAATCTTCTTGGGCACTGATTTGGTTTAATCTATAAATAAGGAAAACCTACTTCACCTAAGTTACTGACAAAGGCATACAATAATCGGGTGACTTCAAGATGTTCAATGGAATTATCTCCTAAGTGTTTTGTAAAACACTATCACTAACATTAGGCCTATGTCTGAGGTAGGTGAGGAACCCCAAGAAACTCAGTAGATGAAAGCTGCTTTGGTGTCCTAGATTGGATCTGCATTATCTCTATTTGATAGACCCAAAGGTAATGTAAATGGTCCAACAGCACACACCTGTAAGCGCCAAACCCAGGATCCGAATGTAGGCCTGCTGGACTCCAATGCTGACAGTGAGGAAAAGCCAGAGGTGAATTCCATGTGCCCCATGTTCTCTTGAGTCACACCCCGGACATCCACACTGGGGTTTAGGCGCATCCTCAGACAGAGACTTGAGTTAACCAACACAGGTGAGCAAGAACTAAAACTTGAGACATGAATGTCTTCTAACCTTAGACATTCATAATCAGTGTGTCTTCTCTCAAGTGTGTTCAGTTTATACAATTACACTCATTGCCTGATAAGTTCAGGTAACGCACCTTTAAAAAAAATTCTCCTCCCTCTCTCTAGGCCCTGTTATCTGTACTTCCCAACCTTTCCAAAATCATCTTTAGTTGAATAGGGGAATTGGATCCTGGGACAGATGGAACCTGCTCACAGGAGTCATTCCAGCTGTGTGGACTCGTTGCTTACAAACCTCTTCCTTTCCATCTTGGGCGTGCGCTTCACAAAGCCCTTCTGGGTCATCGTGTTCACCTGGGTTCATACTGACAGGCCGTTTCCTCACCCTTCTCAATTCTCTATGGGCACCCCAATCTCTATGCATAGAGTTTTGTGCAGAACAGCAATGGACCATTAGTCCAATTAACTCTGCGACATTTCAATGGCTTCTGTAAGAGGAGGTGGGGCACAATCTGTAATTTCAGCGTTTCTTGTGAGGAGTTTCAATCCTGCCAGGAACTAAATCATTTTATCGGTTTTGAAATTTTTTTCACTTGTCCCATTAAACTACAGAACTGGAACATACTCATGAATGGCTTCTTTCTGCTTTTACTTGAGGAGTTCCTGACATAACAAAAACTAGTAATTAACTGGTTCGGGGACGTTTACAATAGCCTCTTTAAACAAGTTGCAATGTGGGCACTCGTCATCCCACTCTACATTGCTGATACCGCCGCAATGCACCCTCCATTCAACAAGCTTCACACCAGCATCTCCCTAGCTCTGTGCTGCACTGTCCTTGGGCTTGAAAATGCCCTCTTCTCTCATTTCCCTCAGAACGAGGTCATCTCTATGTGTTTGACTCCTCCTCTCCAATCCCAGCCAGGCTCTTCACTCCCCCAGAATTCAGTCTCACCAGCATCAAAGGGACATATACTGGGGGGCGGAAGGCAGGGGGCGTTCTGAGGTCCATTGTAAAAGCAGATGCCAGGGCTCAATCAAGAGGAAGGTGACCTTGCTGTTGGCTCTCAGAGTGAGAGGTCGTTGAATCCTCACCTGTTCCTTCACTCTCCTCTACCAGCCTGGGCAAGCACAATATCAACTTCTTGCTGGAAGTAACCTAGTCAGTTTAACAAATTAGCACAAAACCTCCCAACTGGGCTCCCCCTTCCAAACTTACCCTCTTCTCCCCACAGCTCCTTTTGCACAGATTGGCCAGAGTGCTCTTTGAAAATGTAATTACAGTGAGTCTCTCCCTAAGGTCCCTACTGCCCTTAGAATAAGTCTAATTCCTAACCAGAGCAACACTGTCTGCCACATACCTCCCCGGCCAGGCTCATCGTTTACCACTGTCCTCGTGCTCACTCTGCTCCCCCTCCCTCCCACCCCACAAAGCTTTGGGGCCTCTGTATTGGTGACTCCCTTGGCCTGCAATGATGATTCACAGATGGCTGGCTACTTCTGGCCTTCAGGTCTCAATCAGAAGTCAAGTCTTCTGGGAGCCCTTCCCTGACACACACACACACACACACACACACACACACACACACACAGAGTCATTCTGTCATATCCCCTGATTTTAGTTTTAATAACAATCTTACTCTACAATTATAGCTGCTATCCTTGGCTTACTTGTTCCTTGTTTCAACCATAGATAAACTCCTCTTGAGCAGGGACCTCATTTGTCTTGTCACATCTACTGCATCTGGCACATAATAGATGGTCAATAAATATCCTCAAATAAAGGTTTTTGCACTAGGCATTGAAATTACACCAATGACCAAGTTCCTGTCCTCTGAGCTCCACAATCTAGAGGAGGAAACAGACAGGAAAATAACCTTTAATTCAAGGACTTTTTAAAAATATATATTTTATTGATTTTTTTCATAGAGGAAGGGAAAGGGATAGGGAGTTAGAAACATCGATGAGAGAGAAACATCAGCCGCCTCCTGCACACCCCCTACTGGGGTTGTGCCCGCAACCAAGGTACATGCCCTTGACTGAAATCGAACCTGGGACCCTTCAGTACGCGGGCCGATGCTCTATCCACTGAGCCAAACCAGTCAGGGCAATTCAAGGATGTTTTAAAGGAGCAGTGGCAACGTGATGGAAGTCTGCGTGGGAGCAGAGCTCTGCCCTCAAGCTAACCCACCCTGGTATCTCTGGAGCAAAGGTAGGTGATCTTATGAGGGATTTGGTGAAATGGGAAAGACTGTGCCCTGGAATTAAACACCAAAAAACAAACTGAAAAGAAGGTGGTTCCTGGTTAAACACACCAACCCTGTTACTAACTCACCCTGCTGTGCAAATTTATTAAAGCAGTCTCCAAATAAACAACTCCTAAAACTAATCAGGAAGTGGAAAAACATAAAAATAATCCCCAGCCCACAACACACACCCATGAAAACAAGAAATAAAGAAAAATGTTCTATATAAAACCCGTGGGGCCAAACTCTGTCCTCAATTAGTGGCGAAGGCTGCCAGCTGAAGTCAATGGAGGTTTTCAGTCCAATAATAGAGGCAGGATTGGGGCCCACTATGCATTGCATTCACTTTTAGGTAATAAATCAGGAATGTCAAGTGGGTGTGCATTGGCCTTGCTGACATAGTAATTAAAGTGAACAGCACTATCTTCAACATTGAGATCCACTGCAGCTCATAGCAGCAGCCAAGAAGTTGTGTGTGTGTGTGTGTGTGTGTGTGTGTGTGTGTGTAGACGGCCCTGCATGGGCTGGGTCAGGCATCACTGGGAGGGAGCGAATACTTTCAACACTTTTAGCCAGCCTATGCCCTGCCCAGACTGGATACATAATTTGTGGAGCCCAGGGCAAAACAGAAATACACCATGTTAAAAAAATAATTTAAGAATCTTAAGGTGGTGACAACAGAGCAATAAGCCAAGTCTAGGACCCTTCTGAGCATGCACAGGTTGCACACCCATGAAGCTGGCCCTAATAGTAAGAATCATTCTGGAAAAGAAGCAGGGATCAGATGTAAAGCTCTTCATCAGCATCACAGCTGACAATTTTTGAGCATCTCCTATGTACCAGCAGTTGTTCTAAGTGTTTTACACAATGTAACCACATTTACTTCTCACAACAAGTTCGTGAGATAAGAAGCCCAATTATTATTCACATTTTATGTTGAAGAATCTGAGCTGCCCAATGTCATGCAGCTTGTAAATGGCTGAGCTGAGATTCGAACTCACAGAGTCCCAGCCCTCTTAACCACCTTCTCACCGTGTTAGTCAATGCACACACTATTCTGCCTCTCTCATTCTGACAAGCCTCTCACTCCAATCTTCTAAGAATGAATCCCCTCGTAATCATGGACTGTCTGCATCCGAACATCCACTCTGTGGCCTGCTACTTGCGTGGCCTTGAACAAGTTATTATTATTTTGTGAACCTTGCACACTCTAAGTCCACATTTCCTCATCCAAATAAAAGCGATTAAATAGTACCTATCTTATAATGTTGTTGTGCGAACTTATTGAGTTTATTGAAGTGTCAGGTGCATAGGAAATACTAATAATTTTTAGCTACTGCAATTATCATTACTATTATTTGCAAATCTTACATAGAAGATTTCAAGCTAATTTCAGCCACTTGCTCTTTTTTATTTCTTGCTGGAATCTCTAGTAATGAGGAAGTATAACCTATTATATTTTGCTTGGGAATTTACACAGTAGCCTAACGATAACAATAATAATGGCTATCATGTATTGAAACTTATGTATACCAGGAACTCTACATAGATTATATAATTTAGTCTTCAAGACCAATAAAGGGCTTCAAGATCATTAAATAGGAAAAGAATAGTCTTTTTAGCAAGTAATGTCAGGACAACTGGATATCCGTATATTTATGTACAAATGAAAAAGGTGGACCCTTACTTTACAGCATATACAAAAATTCAATATGGATTAAACTCCTAAATGCAAGAGCTACACTATAAAACTCTTGGAGGAAACATAAGAGTAAATCTTCATGATCTAGGATTAAGCAATAGTTTCTTAGATATTACACCAAAGTATAAGCTACAAAAGAAAAAAAATTGACAAATTCAACTTCACCAAAATTAAAAGTGTTTGTGCCTCAAAGGATACCATCAAGAAAGTGAAGACAACCCACAGGGTGAAAAAAATATTTGCAAATTATATATCTGTTAAGGAATTTGTATCCAGAATATATAAAGAACTCTTAAAACTCAACAATAAAAAAGACAAACCAATTAAAAAATCAGCAAAACATTTTAATAGACATTTCTGCAAAGAAAACATACAGATGGTGAATAAGCACATGAAAAGATGGTCAACACTATTAGTCATTAGGGAAATGAAAATCAAAATTACATGGAGATACCACTTCACACCCACTAAGATTGCTAAAATCAAAAGACAGGCAATAACAAGTATGTGAAGAAATTGGAACTTTCATTTATTGGTACAACTGTTTTGGAAAACAATTAGACTGGTCCTCAAAAAGTTAAGCATAGAAGTCCCAAAAGATCCAGCAATTCCATTCTTAGACATATACCCAAGAGAAATGAAAACATATGTCCATACAAAGCCTTATACACGAATGTTCATAGAATTATTCATAATTGCCAAAAAAGAAGAAGCAATTCAAATTTATATCCCATATCAGATGACTAGATAAACAAAATATGCTATATTCATACAATGAAAGATTATTTAGCAATAAAAAGGAATGAAGTACTGACAGGCGCTAAAAAAATGGGTGAATCTTGGGAACATTGTGCTAAGTGAAAGAAGGCAGTCATAAAAGACCACACATTGTATGATTTCATGTATATGAAATGTCTAGAATAGACAAATCCATAGAGACAGAAAGTAGATTAGTGGTTTCCTGGGGAATGGGAGTGACTGCAAATGGTATGAGTTTCTTTTGGATGTGATGAAAATGTTCTAGAATTAGAGAGTGCTTGCTGATGGTTACACACTGTGAATATACTAAAAACCACTGAAATGACTTTTAAAAAGTGAACTTTATGGTATGTAAATTATATCTCAATAAAGTTGTTATTAAAGACAAAACCTTGAAAATCTAATGAGATCAGGCTCATTCTTCCTGTTTTGTGGATGAGGAAACTGAGGTTCAGAATGGGTAAGTAACTGGCTTAGGGTCAAAGAGCAAGACAATCAGATCTACTATTTAAACCTCCAAGCATCTCATTTGCATCTCTATGCCTTAACTAAACTGCCTCCAAAGCTTTGGAAATTTAAAAAAAAATCCCTCTTTAAAAAAGGAAGAGGCTCCAGCCACAGCTGGCTTAGATCTGCAGTCACTTAATTCAATCCTCATTTAGCCAAGACCCTTACTGTCAGGTTGGTCTTAGGTCCCAGGCAGATGGGCATGTGATGAGGCACATGGGAAGCCTACGAAAGGTCATAAACCTTATGTCAGTGTGACCACCGACCCAGACTGTGGCCCACTGGCTCCGATCAAGAAGTCTACCCAACAATCGATAGTAATGGCAGAGGTTCAATTCAATTGCTCACACATCCTCATCCATCATTAGGACAGCAGAACAACAATACTGGCCTTGCTAGGACCTAGTCTTTCACATTCACAGGCTTAATGCAAGTAGATGGTCTTTTCATCCTTAATGATTGCCATTCTGGAGCACTGAGGCTTCTTCTGAAAAAGTACCCAATGCAGACTCCAATTATTTATTATATATTGTATTTACTCTGTGCTATATATCACAGTTATCTGCTGACCTGTCTTTCTCTACTCCCTCCTTTGTTTGATTCTTAAAGGAAAAATTTCTATTCATTCTGAAATTCCCCACACTATGGAAACTTCTCATCACTTATTAATAAAAGTTCTACCATTTTCTGAGTGTGCTCTGTGTGCCAGACTCCGGGCTAAAGTTGTATGAGCCTGATCATAGTTTGATCCCAACCAACTCTATGAGGCAGAGACTATCCCAACCCCAACTTCACAGCTAGTAAATGGCGGCCCAATAAATCTCTTTGAATATCTCTGGAATTTATTCTTAGTGTAAATATTCTTTCTGGCTTATGCTGGTAGAGACATGGGATATGTTTTCATTTATTTAGATTGCTATATACACCTGGCAAACGGAGATGCCAGGCAGGGTGGTGTCGACTGGAACATCACCAATGAACAGCACTCTCTTGGATTTGATTATAAACACCATCTCATGGGTCAGCCACCTAAATTCCAATCTGTCCATTCATAAGGCAAGTTTATACAATTGTGCAGTTTGGAATGACCTTTGCTAGAATTTCTGTTGCTATACTAAAGCAAAATGAGAAATGATGTGTTTTAAAAGTCTAAGTAAGTCAATTGAATGTCTTTTTTTTGGTAGAGGTTGGAATGTTTTTCTACTATTTGGGGCCATTTTTCTGATTAAGGGCTATGGCACCCACAGTCTGACAGTTGGTAACAATTTTCTGGCATTTAGGAGATCACCCTCAGTGACTAAGGCAAGTCATAAAAAAAAAAAAAATGGGACAATTGTTCTTCTATCCACAATTGGATGGTTGTAGAATTTGAGGTGTTTGACTTACATCCCCAGAACTCAGTGTTTAGAATCAGCTACCTAGCTCAGAATCTGTAAACCAGGACTTGAGCTTTCACCTTTTTACCATCTCTCCATAGCACTGGCAAAGGTCCATTTAAAAGCCTTCCAGTTTCAACCTCACACTCAAGGACCGAATGTAAAACATCAGTTCTCTCTGGCATGTACATGAGAATACCTGAGCAAACCTTAAAGTATCCCCATGGACACCTTCAGCTATCTTGGCCCAATACTCCATCTTCGATTACCAGTTGTACCCTTACAATCAGGTCACCAGGACTTTGAAGTTCCTGCCTATTTCTACCTGTCCTTACCACCATCAGAAAGTGGAGTGTCCTTGTTGCAGTGATAATTTTTTTGGAGGGGTGATGAGATTTGAAGTGTCTATTTTTATGTCAGTTTGGGCTTTTGTTTTGCTTTATTTCCTCTTTACCCACGGAGGTGTATGAAACGGAACTTCTTTTTCCTTTAATAACTGCCCTCTTACCGCGGATCTGGCCTCTGTTCCACTGCTTTGTGCTCTACCTTTCCTAACCCCCCAAGAACTCAGCACCCTCATGCTACCAGCTGGCTCTCCTAAGCCTGCACGTGGCCCAAGGACAAAAATGGGGAGAAGTGGGGAGAGAATGTTTGAATTCAGTCAAGACCAGAGCTGTCTGGTTTAGTGTGGAGAAGCCATGTGTTCCTGGAAACTAGAGTAACCCAGACGCCAGCCAAAGGTTCACCAGATCTTTGTGGGTGTGAAGAAAATTGTCCGGAATCCATCTCACCCACTCCATGACCTTTAGAAACCTAAAGCTCTTCTTCAGATGTTTTCTCATTCCAAGAGCCTCTCTTCAAGCTCATTGGCTCCAACTTCTTAACCAGCTGCCTCTGTCCCACACACACACCAGCCCTGGCATGGAATCCATGTCTTCTTCATTTTTCATAATAAAAATGCAAAAATCCTTCACCCAACTCATGTGCTGGTTTACAAACATCACTAAAATGTCCCAGGCAGGCTTATGCTCTCCCCTCCTCCCACCTGTGCTCTTCTTCACCTCACTCCTCAATTCTACTCACCCACCTCCCAACTCATCCATTTATCACACACAGAAGCTTTCCTTCTTCTCCCTTGGAGCCTGTGGTCTAGTCCAGACACCTCATCCCAAGCTCCATCAAGGCATCTTTTTAACAAAAGACTCTTAATCCCTTCAAAGAAACTCTGATGCCAATTTTTGGAATAATAGAATTTTCTTTGCCCTATAACCCTGAGGAATCCTGGAATGGTTCAGAAAATGGGAAGAGGAGCAAAGATGAAAATAGGTAATAGGGTGGAAAGACAGGGATTGAACAGGTAAATTAAGACTTGGGCTGCGCAGATGACAAATAAGGAGAAAGAGAGAGAGAGAGAGATTGAAGGATTTTCATGGATAAGAAAAATCTGCAGGAAAATCTTGGTGACAACGACTCAAAGAAAGGGAATCCCTCACTGGAGCGAGGCTATCCTGGAACCATCTCTCAGCTCTACGCAGACTCAAGAGGGCTCACTCCCACTGGAAAACTGGGCCTCTCAGAACATCTTACCCATCACTCCTGAGCCATGGGCTGGCCTGCTACAGGAAGGAGGCATTTGGAAGCTCGGCCTCTGAACTTTGGGATCCTGGAGTCTCACAAGAGACTTTTGTCTTCCTGAAGACTCATGAGCTGATCCCACTCACTGTGCTCACTCATTGTAGGTGTGTTCCAATCCTGATTGGGCAATTAGCTAGCTGTGTGACCATAGGCAATTGTTTGAGTCTCAGTTTCCTTACCAGTCAAATAGGGACTGTAACACCTGCCTTACAGGGTTATTATGAGGATGAGGGGCAATCTATAAAAGACAGGGGGTCTGACACATGGTGGGTGCTCAGTAAATGGCAGCTGATTGTGTCTATAAATGTATATGAATCATTTATGTTTAATTACCATTGCAAACAAGAATACATGTGATATCTCTCATTAATTTTGTTGGAGGTTTTATTGAACTATGATCAGTGGTGTGTTGATAAATACATACCACTGATTACAGTTAAATTACAACTGCACTGGGGGAAGGAAGAGGGGAGCCAGATTTGTAGCATGTGCTGACTTCCACGGTGTTGATATTCCCACCATGGCCACTTTCAAACTCCCAATGTGACATCACTGTGCACAGAGTTGAGAAATCAGGGGGCAATCAAGAGCCATGTGAGTGGCTCCAGCACATGTCTGACTATTATGCTCAAATCCATTAAGATGTGTTCAGATGTCATATGCTGATGCCCACAAATTACAGTCACACACATAAAACAATAACAAAAGGAAATAATGTATAAGAATCTCACTAAATCTAAAATAGCCTCTTGACAGGAAGCAGGAATTGATCCTTTAAATTCTCACATTCTCCCAATTCCATACTCTGCCACTTCTTGTCACTATTTGTATTTCCTGATTCTTAAAAAAAATAAACTCCTAATAGGTGTGTGTGTGTGTGTGTGTGTGTGTGTGTGTGTGTGTCTGTGTGGTGCTGAGCTTTCTCTATCTACATAAATATGGATTATATTTGAAAATCAGCCTTGACTAAACTAAACCCTGCTAATAGCTTGTAGCATCAATTTAATGGTAGATAAAATAAAGGAAAATTACATTCTCCTTCATTTAAACCCTGAGCCCTTTTAATTGTTTTATTAAAAAAACTAATTTCCCCCTGTAATTATCAATATATTTCCATCACTCCAGGAAATAAAAAGACTCTTTTCAGGGACATTTTTTAACACCTGTAAACCCCCCAGATGTTAGAATGAGTTTGTGAGAGCTAAAGAAGAAAAGCACTTGTTTCATAATCTAGCAGTTTCTCAGTTTGCTTTTAATTTTTTAATTCCTTTCATTGTATTTGTGATTAGAACTGGTAAGTAATGTTTGGATTAAAAAATTCCTACTGCATGATTATACTCAGCATTCTCCATACCAGTTTCCCAGGTTCAATATTTAATGAAAATATATCTAGGTCTCAATGTAGGAATCAAAATGGTCATATATAGACCTGGAGGTGGCCCTAGAGGTCATGTTAGTGTAACTTTTACTTTGCCAAGAGGCAAAATGAAGTCCAGAGCAGAACTGTGATTTGTCCACATGAGGTTGTATGGACTTTTACAGAAATCTAGACTTCCCTGGTTACCCCGTCCCCTACACACACACACACACACACACACACACACACACACACGACATGGGATATATAGTAACAATGTTCTGCAGAAACTAAAACATTGGATATGCCAAAAAATACAAAAGTAAGAATATTCATAATCATTTATTTATTGAAAAAATATATCTTGGGCATCTATAGGCTGGAGACTGCCATTATGATACAATACATTTTTAAGCTTATGATCCATATTCTTTCCCTTAAGCTTCCACATTGTTAGTGTAACATGCAGCCCTCTCAAATAGAAATTTAAAAAAATAAAAATAAAAACAACAACTCCAGAGTTACCCATTAAGCTCACCAGAAACTTGACCACAAGATAAAATGAGGTTCGGCTTTACATCGATATCAAAACCTGGGAATTTTTCTCTCTGGACTTTATAAAGACAACAGAGGATTTTCTGAAATGATCTCTAATTGTGGGAGAAGAACACCCCATAGTTTGCTAGGCTATAATTGAAACATGATTATGAAGCATGAATTGTTCATTTCCCCCCCTATGTCATACCACCAATGAAAAGAAAATGGTTTCTTGAATTAGACACTTCTAGGAACACACCCAACCCCAGCACTTACCTGCTGGGTAAATTTCAGCAAGGCATTCCACTCCTCAGAGCCTCAATTTCCTCATCTGAAAAAAAAGGGGTGGGGGGAAGAATCTCACTTAGCTATAGGCTTGTCAGGATATAAAACATAACTACATGTATAGAGCTTCCAGTACAGCAGCACAGCATTCCATAGGATAATCACCCTGCTCACCTGAGCCCCCTTCTCCTTTATCCCCTACTTCCCAGAGGGAAGGGGAGTGAACAGGAGAAAGAAACTCAGGAGGATGAACAGGGAGAGTGGATGGATACAAAAATAAAAGCCTGAGGGAGTAGAAAAATAATGGCTTAGATATGGGGCCCAAAGAATAAGAACGGGAGAAACTGATGGGGAAGAGCAAGTAGCACTCTAAGAGTCCCCCTTAAGTGATGTCAACCTCCAGCAATTTCAGAAGAAGCCCTGGGGATGCTTCAGGCCTTCTCTGACCTAATCTTGAAGGTCACATGGTGTCACCTCCACTATATCCTGTTGGTTCTAAGCAAGGACAACTTAGATTCAAAGGATAGGAAACACATTCCTCCATGAAGTCAGAGCACAAAGTCAAATTTTAGAAGGTTTGCAATGGGGATATCATAGCAAAATACAGTCTATAATTGGGAGCTTGGAACAAAAATTGCTGATTGTCTCCCCATGGTAGGGTACCTAAAACATCCAATTACAGCTTTACAGCCAAAAGTGCCTTTGTCACCATTGAGAGAGTCTGTCCTGATCTGAAGTTGTTTGTTCACTCAGTTCAATCCCAGAATGCCTACTTCCTCCCATCCCAGTCAGAGGTTAGTGGATGACTCTGGCAGGGCCAGCAGGGTAGCAACTGTGGCATCAAACTATAAAAGGTTCTAAAATAACACTTGGACCTAAAATAATCTCTGGAAATGTAATAATATGGAGAAAATTTATCAGAAGTCCTCTAAGGAAGCATGCTGTGTATCATTGTGACAAATGATTCAATAAGGCCCCAGAGGTGAGAAATTATACTCAAAAATGGGCACACTTGCCCAGCTGGTATGGCTCAGTGGCTGATACCCATGAACTGGGAGATCATGGTTCTATTCCCAGTCAGGGCACATGCCCGGGTTACAGGCTTGATCCCCAGTAGGGAGTGTGCAGGAGGCAGCCAATCCATGATTCTCATCATTGATGTTTCTATGTCTCTCTCCCTCTCCCTACCTCTCTTTGAAATCAATAGAAAACATATTTTTTAAATATGGGCATGCTAAAGTAACAACAGAGGGACACTGAAATGCCTTCTTAGGAGGGTTGGCCAAGCCGACTCAGAACTTTTGCTTTTGTGGGTACATTATGCAAGTCTGGGGCCAGAGCTGAATAGTTTGAGAATAAAAAAAGAGGCAAGTGCTGCCACTAGGGGGGTCTTCATCTCTGCTTATCGTTCAACTTCAACAGATAATTAAAGGCTAACATGTCACTATCTTGGCCTCAGACTCTAGATCCATTATTCTAGGCATCAAATCCCCCACCAAAGTAACCGTGGATCAAGGTTAGATGATGGTCCTGACGCTGGAACAATGGGCTTGAGACTCAGGGCAGTTCTACCTTCTCAATGCTTTGCTCTTGGTTGACTCCACACACTGATAACTTTCCTCCTACCTTGATCTATTTTTTTAAATAGGGACTATAATAATACTTCTCACCATTGCATTATGGATTAGATTAGACAATGCATGTCAATGGTCCTGAGTACTAGAGTTTGCATTATTGCTGTTGGCATAGTGGCGGGGTGGTGTTTTCATCCCTCTTTCTGAACACTTGCATGGCTGCCTCACCAGCCACAGGGAAGTTTCAGAATGGCGAAGGGTTGATCAGGGTAACCTTTACCGTTGCAAATCTCTACCTGTCTACAAAGAGCTTGGCTAATAGTTCTCAAATTAAATAAAATAGAAATGATAATCTACCATCACAGAACACACAGTACTTGCTATTGCAAAGTAGGGAGCATGGCTCTCAGAGCCATTCTTTCTACCTTGGCAACAGAGGCATTTTCAAATAAATATACATTCCAGTGGGGACAATGCAAGACTCATTTGTGACTAAGCTACCAGCCAAGCCAGTGGAGTTACTAGGGAGGATCTCTTAAGGAGAGAACTAAATGTTGATTGAATAGAAAAGCTGTGTCATGCTTGAGCTTCACTCTTAAGCATGGCTTTCTGTAGGGTTTGGGGCAAGCCACCTCATTTCAAATGCCTGAGTATATTCAGAAGTCAAACCACCCCAGCTTCTCTTTGTTCTGAGATGGAACAAAAGGCTCCCCTGAAGATGACTCAGAGGGCACACCTCCCCACCCCTGCATCTCCTGCTTGCCCTCCCCTTTGCCGATGTAAACATGCCGAGAAGTGGGGCGAGTCGTTTATGAACCAGCTTCGCAGCTGCTTCATTACTCTGCTAATATCAATATTAATTTCCGTAGGTTTCCTTTTTCAGATCATCAGAGTACACACGCTGGTGTTTGGTGAGGGAATTGGTGAGCCTGCTCCTGAGGCATCTCCCCTGCCACTTCCCTTGTGGCACCGTACAAAAATTTGGCTCAAGCCCAAGATAGCAGGGAGGAGGGGACACAAAATCAAGCCACTTCTCTCAGGCCCTATCACAGAGGCTGCAAAACAAGTACCTGGGTGTTGTGTGCCTGCCTCTCTGGGGTTTCGCCACCAATTTCCCACTTGGCCACATGTGCACATTTAATTAATGGTCTGCTCATCACCTCCTGCAAGTCATTAATAATGATGCTCTATAGATACCAGCCCACCTCAGAGCCTGCCAGAAGCATGCCACTGCCCACCGTCTCCCAGTCAGGCCCCCGCCGCCCACCGTCTGCTCCTGTGGCCTTCCAGCCAGGTTTCAATCCATGAGACAGACAGAGCTTAGAACCAGCTCTGCTGAATTCATCTCTCAAGTGAGATTTCTGGATGGATCCATTTCATTTCCTTCACTCACTAATGTTGTGGGGGATTTTTTTAAAAATTCTATTAAAAATGCAATTAAATTTGTCTCATGGAATTTGCTCTTTAAAAATCCAGACAGCTGCTTGCTCATGGTGGCATTATGCTCTTGATTCTTACGAATTTTTTTTTCTTCATCTCCATTCCATTACTTTACTGAGGATTAAAGGCAGGCTTACCAGATGGCAAATGCCAGGATCTCTTTCCACCCCCACCTCCCATTCGCAAGACTATGATCCTATCGGCCATAATACACAGCCCAGGTTCCTGATGCAGCCCTTGGAGGAGACAGCAATTGTTTCATTTAAATTCATTAGCTAATGCCCGAAACACAATTAAGGGGCAGGAGGTTAGGAATGAGAATAACCAAGTACTGCTCACAGTAATTTTCTGGGAATGCTGCAAAACGTCTCTCCTCCTCACCACCCACCCCCCATCTCTGTGCCTCAGTTTCTTCATCTCCTCCATATCACTTGCTTACTCCACCATTTCTCAGCCATAAAGCATTCATTAGGCTGGGAAGCAAATGAGGTAATGTCTGTGGTGAGATGGTTTGTGCGTTTCCAAAGAAAGACACCATATAAAAAGCATTCTGATTGCTAACAGTCAGGGATGCTGAGGATTTGGCCTGGCTGGCTTTATAAACTATTTAACTGCCTGCTTCTTGCAGAAACTATTTTTATCAGTTAATTACACATTTTTCTTATTAAATAACAATGTCAAAGCATTTCTTGCTCATTTTCTTGCCATGATTAATTTAATCTGCCTCTCTTTATTAAAAGTCCAGTTTTTGTCCTCTCGTCTTATCCACCCTGATAGACTCATAAATGCTCCATGATTGTTCAGCAACTTTGATTAACATTAACCCATTCTATTTCCATTCTTTCTTTTCCTCCGAATCCCTGAAATAGTCGCACTCTCATGAGAATACATGCCTGCCGTCTAAGGTGCTTCCAAACTGTGCAGAACGGATCTTGCCCTAGAGAATGGTTTCCCTTCTCTCCTTTCTTGGGCTCTTCACCAATAGGCAAATCCCTAAGAGGTAGACCAGATTTAAAGGCAGTCCTGAGTTATATCCTGCCTGGGAGGATACAAGAGAGTCAGAGAGAGTGCACTGGTCATGTTCAATTTCAAAACAAGCACATGTGATGTGACCAGAATTTAAGAAAAAGAGTAAAAAGAGAAAAACCAATGCCAATGGCATTCACTGCACTGTGGGACTCTTATCTAATATTATTGTTAATTATAATTAACAATTAATATTAATAATATTAATATTATTATATGCTTAACCCCTTGATCTGGAATGGGCCGTAGGCATTATTATGTGGGTTCATGCTATTGCTTGAACCCCACAGAGAAAGACTGGAGCTCTGAGGGGGGAGCGAATAAAAAACTTTTCAGGCAAAGTAGTTAACTGCAGCAATTACAGGAATGGTAATAGGAAAGTAATTTCATTATTTTTATTTGTCACTGTGCTAGGTAGGCAGCCTCTAAGATGGCTGCCTGCTGATAGCTACTCCTTTGTGCAATCCCCTCCCCTTGAGTGGGCTGGACTTACTGATCCACTTTGAATGAATGTGGATACTGCATAAGTGATGGGATGTCACTTCCAAGATTGAATTACAAAAGTCTGTCTTCTTTCCTAGATACCTTCTCTCATTTGCTCACTCATTACCTGGAGAGTGAGGCACCATAGGGTTGGCTCGCCTATGATGAGGCACAGGTGACAAGCACTGAGATAAAGTCAATGAAAAACTGACGCCCTCAATCCCATGGTTCATGAGGAACAGAACCTCCCATTAACCACTAGTAAGCTTGGCTACCCTTCCCAGCCAAGACTACAGACTAAATTGCAGTCCCAGCAGACAGCTTGGTTGCAACCACAGAGAGATTCTCAGACAGAAGCACTCAGCTAATCTACACCCATATTCTCATATCCTGCAGAAACTGTGAGCTGGCAAATGGTGGGGTTTTATTTTAGCCATTACATTTTGGGGTAATTTGTTACTCAGCAATTGATAACTAATACATGACTCTTCCCACAGTAAAATTAACCCAGAAATAGCATGAACTACTCAGTGATGGGGGGCGGGGGCACTGCTTCCCTAGCTTTTGCCCTTGAAATTATTAATCAACCAAAACTCCTTTCTTGCTGGATGTCATCTTAAATTAACATATTCTCAACATAACTCTCTAGGTAGCCATTCTCAATTAATTAGCTGGGCAGATGAGAGAAGAATCTATTTGCTGTCCCTTGAACAATATAAAGAGAAGACTTGGAATTACAAGCCTGATTTCTATTCACAAGCCAAGAAACTTTGGGAAAATCATTTATACTCTTTGAGCTTCATTTTCCTCTTCAATAAAATGGAGGTAATCTGTTTGGATGCTCTGAGGTGTAAGAAACAGAATATGTAGCTAAGTAGCCTAAAATAGATTTCTCTTTTTCCAGTTGGCCAGCTTTCCCTTATGGCCACAAGATGGTTATAGCAGCTTCAAGCCTCACATCCTCCTAAAACAATGGCCCTATAATGAAATGGAAGCATTCTTGTCTTCTGCTCTATAAGTAAAGAAAACTGCCCAAAACAAACCCCAGCAGAATTCCCTAGACATTATATTGATCAGACCTGGCTTATACCCCCTGAGGTGATTGATCACTGGCTGAGGGGATTCAGATTACCGTAATCAGCTAACACCACCCCCATTTCACCCCTGAGGCTCTGAGGGGCCTAGCTGCCTCTGTGGCTGATGGCCATCCAGAGAAAAACTGGCAAAATCTGAGCTTCTGGGCACATAAGTTAAAGAGGGGAATGTTGCTGTTGGGTAAATGTGTTAGTCCATGTAGGCCAGGTTATGCTGGAGTATAGCATATGTAATAACCTAACTCACTCTACATGCCCAACACAAGTCAGTCAGGCAGGGCTGACGATGGGTTCCAGCTCATCAGCACAGGACCTCAGGATTGGCTATAGCAGCACAGAAAAGCAGGAGAGGCCTTTCCTGCTGTGTCATTTTCACTCACATTCCTTTGGCCAGAACCAGAGAATGACCCCACTTAACTGTGCAGGGTCTAGAAAGTGTATTTATTCTTCCATCTACCGGAAGAAGGAAAATGAAATAGGAATGGTTTTGACCCCAGTAGGCAAATAAGACTGTCTGCAATAAAGCCTTATCTCCTCATATGGTTCATGAGGTTCAAACAAGCTAATGTATTTACTCATTTCTCATTCATTAAACACATAAGATCTACCAAGCCATAACTGGTTTGGCTCAGTGGATAGAGCGTTAACCTGTGGACTGAAAAGTCCCAGGTTCGATTCTGGTCAAGGGCATGTACCTTGGTTGCGGGCACAACCCCAGTGGGAGGTGTGCAGGAGGCAGCTGATTGATGTTTCTCTCTCATCGATGTTTCTAACTCTCTATCCCTCTCTCTTCCTCTCTGTAAAAAAATCAATAAAATATATATTTTTTAAAAGATCTACCAAGCATTAGGCTGGGAGAGTTCAATAAGACACAGTCACCACCCTCCTTGCAGATACAACCATGAGAAGGTGATCAAACATCTGAATGTCAGTCAGAATTTGTTTGCCCTTTTCTTTTCCTTCCAAGTCCATAGTGCTCACCTCACATATTTTGTCTTCCCACCATTGGTTTCAAAGTTTTTTCAATGTTATTAAGATGGATCATGATCAGAAAGGACAGAGAATTAATCTGGAGTGCCATGGTGTGCAGAGATGTGTGGCAAACATCAAGAGAACTCTATAGGCAACTCTAAGATGTCATCTTTTCCTTGATCTCCTTCAGCTCAAGGAACATTAGAATGGGCTATTATATAGATTCTTTCCAAATCACTTTCTGAGTGGCTCAGTTGCCTCATGAGAGAGAAGACATTCCTGCTTGAGTCAGTTCTAAAAGTTCCTTCACTTCCTGAGCCCTCATGAGTGTCAGCTTCTTGAAGTAGATGTCATGATACTGTTAGGCTTGGCTAGCCTGCAGTTACAGAGAGACCCTAAAATTTTAGTGGCTTCATGTGAGCTGCTTAATAGGATTGCCTGCTCAGTTCAGGTCTCTACAGAGAGTCTTCTTCTTCAGAGACCCAAGCTGATTGTGGCTTTGCATTTTCAGCTGTGGTTTCTAGGGTCTCGCTGGGCATTGACAGGCGCACGAACCAGGGAGGAAAGCTCGTAGGCAGTGCACAAGGGATATTTTCATTGGGCTGAGCCTGGAAATGGCATCCCTCACTTCTGCCATGTACCAGTATAGAGCATGCAGTCAATGACCACACTTAGCTATAAGAGACGCTGGGAAATGTAATTTAATTGTGTCCCCAGGAAAAAAGCAAGACAGATTTTGGTGGACAGCTAGCAGTCTCTTCACACTCACCCACACAACTTCCTATTTTTCAACTTGGCAAAATCTAAGCTCGTGGAGTATTTCTATATAACAATGTACTCTTTGGCTTGCCCAGGCAATGATCTTCTGGGGGATAATTCATAAACATTATAATGCAATTAATGGGCAGAGACCTGACCCACTGCCCATTTTTCCTGTCATATTCCTCCACCAAAATTCTTGATCAGGTCCTCTCATTCTAGAGAGATAATCTTGAGACTATGAAGAGATCTCAAAAAGTGATCATTTCCAATGTAGGGACAAACCAACAAATGCTTCCAGTGAAAGAATCATTCTTTTCCAAATGTGATCAAAAGAGAAAGGCTTAGGGGAGAGGTGTTTCTCTAAGCATCTTCCTTTTATTCATTCACTGAACAAATAATTATTGAGCACCCAATGCATGCCAGCCTGAGTACCTAGTCTGTGCCAGACACTATGTCAGGTACTGGCAGTGCACTGATAAACCATACTGGCATGATCTTCTGGACCTTATAGTCTAGATTTTTTAAAGTATACAGGAGTATAAAGTAGGTACATACTGTGATAAGTAGTCATAAAAGAAAAAATGGGGCAAAGGCAGAGAGTAATAGCAGAGGTGGGAGGGATGACATGTAAGTTAAGACCTGAGGGGTAAGGTGGTAGCCTGGAAAGACAGTGGAGGAGGAGGCAAGTACATGCAGAGGGCACCACATGTGCAAAGGCCGTGAAAAGTGAAAGAGGTTGTTGTGACTGAGTAACAGAAAAGTAGCCGGTGTGGCTGAAGATGGCGAGGGAAGAGCTGAGAGATGAAACTGGAGCAGTGGGTGGGGGGCAGATCATGAAGAGTTTTGTCACTCTTGATGAGGACTTTGAATTTGAATCTAAATAAAACGAGAAGCCATCTGGGGCTTTAAGTAATAGAGGGATATGATTCCACACTACATTAGTCTGCTAGGACAGCCATAACGAAGAGCCACAGACTGAGTGGCTTAAACAGAAAGTTATTGTCTCACAGTTCCGGAAGCTAGAAGTTTCAGGTCAAGATATCAATGGGGTTGGTTCCTTCTGAGAGCTGTGAGCTACATCTGAGAGCTCCATCCTAGCTCCATCCTAGCTTCTGAAGGTTTGCTGGCAATCAGCATTTCTTATAGAAAGTGTTCCTTCTATGTCTTCACATCGTCTTCCTTCTGTCTCTCTTTCTCTCTCCATGACATTCTTTCTATAAGGACGCCAATCATATTGGGTAGGCACCCACCCTACTCCAGGATAACATCCTCTTAACTAATTACACCTGCAATTTCCCTATTTCCACATAAGGGCACATTCTGAGTTGCTGGGGGTTAAGACTTTAACATATTAATGGGGGAAGGGACACAATTCAACACAAGACACACGTGTTTTAAGATTACTCTCTGTTCAGTATGAATGGGGAGGAGGGGTAGTTAGAGTAGAGGTGGAGAGGCACGTTAAAAGGCTGGTGTCATTGTCAAGATGAGAGATGATGTTTGCCTAGGCTAGGTGTCCAAGAAGATTTAAGATATATTTTGTTTCCAAAATGAGCATGACTGTTGATAGGTTTTATTTCATTGGTGAGCGAAAAGGGTGAATCAAGGATGGCTCTTAAGTTTCTGGCTTGCGTGAGAAGGAAGATGCTGATGCAATTTATGAAATAAGGCGGAATGGGGAATAGAAATATTTTAGGGTAGAGCCCCATGATTTTATTTTGTGATATAATTAAGTACATAGACCAAGCAGACAGTTGCATTTAAGAAACTGGAGCCCAGGGAAGAAAGCCGGTCCTGACAGCTCGCAGCTGGGGGCAGGGACTGGGAGGCCAGGCATCCGTGCTGACGCAGCCTAGCCTGGCAACACTGGCTGCCCACTCCACTTCCGCACGTTGGGAGATGGATGGCCATCCCCTGGAGGTTTAGCCAAGCCTCACCATGGTGGATGCCTTCTTGGGCACCTGGAAGCTAGTGAACAGCAAGAATTTCTATGACTACATGAGGTCAGTCAGTGTGGGTTTTGCTACCAGGCCGGTGGCAATATGACCAAGCCTACCACATCATCGAAATAAATGGGGACGCGATCACCATAAAAACACAAAGCACCTTTAAGAACTTGGATTAAATATTCAAGCTGGGGGTGGAGGTTGACAAGACAACGGCAGATGACAGGAAGGTCAAATTCACCGTGACCCTGGATGGAGGCAAACTTGTCCACGTGCAGAAATGGGACGGGCAAGAGACAAAACTTGTGCGGGAGCTCATTAATGGGAAACTCCTCCTGACGCTCACCCATGGCAGTGGAGTGTGTACCAGCACCTACGAGAAAGAGGCATGACCTGCCCACTGCTTCACTGACTGCTCCTCTGCCAACTGGCTACCCCTGGACTCAGCGCCAGATCACCTCGTCCTTTCCTCTGGCATTGTGTATAAATCCACCTTTCAGGGAGGGGAAGGGAGGAATTCTTGTGGGGCCAGGTGCACCATCCTGGATCCAGTTCCAGTTCCCATGGTATTTGTTTTTTAACTGCATCCAAAGAGTGCTCTGAGGTCAATAAAGCAGAGCCAAGGCCACCCAGTTGCCTTCTTGCCTTTGGTGACATGACTCCATGAGTCTGTTTCCCTGTGTCTGAAAGTGGGTAGAAACGCCTGCCTGAAGGTGAAAGAAAGAAAAGAACCTGGAGCTCAAATGAGAAGTCCATGCTAGAGATACGAAGGTGGAGTTCTCAGCATATAGAGTATTTAAAACCAGCTCCAGCAGTACTTGTCTTTTATCTTGATGTCTCCAGGGAACAGCCCATGTCTAAAGGAGGTTTTGAACCAAAAGCTCAGAGGCCGTGTTGCTCCTTCTCAAGGCTGGCAGAGGCTGAGAATCCTGCCTGCCTAAAGTGCCAACCCCTGGTCATTCCATCTCGGTCTCTCTAATCATTGAACACCCAGCGTGTGCCTGGCTGAGCACCTAGATTCCATGGGTTCTTGGCTTCTGGAGAAGATGAAGACCGTGCTCCTACTTCTCTCCCAGGTTCACACGAAGCGTCCATCATTGACACCCAAGAACACCCACCCAGCCCAATGCACATACATGTCCACCTAAATCACATGAACGTTGGTGAGTGTGCCTGCACGCACCCCGGCCCTTCAACAGAAATGACCTAAACTTTGTGAGGTTCGCATGTCCCTAGAGATGATCTCATTTGCCTGCTTCAAAAGCGCTTTGGTCTGCACAGCCTGTAGCAGCAAATTTACACTTCAAAAAGCAGACAGCTTTTTCCACATCTTATTCACTTAATGAGTGAGAATGCAAAATTAGTTCCGTTGCTGATGAGGACCTTGAGCCAAATGAAAAGTGTTCATTTGTCAGCACAGGCTTACAGCCTGAGACGTGATTGTATAGCTAATCCAATAACGGGTTTGGAGACTGAGCATTTATTTATATACAGTATGTCTTGTTATCTGTTGATAATCAGGACCTACAATTTACTCTTTCTTGTGCGTGTAGTGTGAAATAGCAACATCTTCCAGACATATTGCATTTAAGTACCAACATGCAAACACATACCAAAAACACCATCATCAGCAAAATATTTTTATTTGCTTTATTTTATAAAAGAAAGGAGAACCAGTGCTTGAATGCAGGCTTTTATATTTTTAAATATAAATAGTAAATGAGGTTTTTCTCAGAAGAGTTTTAAAAATGAAAACACCTTACCACTTTAAGCCACCCTAATCAAGTGATTTCTTCTTGTTCTCTAAAATTTCTATCTTCAGATTAGACCCCACACATATGTTTTCAAATGTTATAGAAACTGAAAAGGTGTGTGGTGAAAATCTTCGCGATGCCACCACCTAACTCTCTGGCCACCTGGATCTTCCAAACGATCTGCTGGTTGCAGAGATGCACAGTATCGCCGCGTGGGCATGAAAGCTGCAATAATTATCTCAGGCAAAGCCCTCCCTTAAAATATCGTAACTTAAAATTAAATATAAAGCCACCACATTTCTATAAACGTTTTCAGGGACTACATACTGCTCCATGATATTGTTTCTTACCCTGTGGATGAACATAAATGTCTGTCACTAAAATATAGGGACACTTTCGGCCTAATATAAACAGAAATTCATAAAACCCAGCATTTAAAACAAGCAGGCATCTTGATGGGGATCATAGAGCGGGATGCATTGTAATGTACCCCGGCTATAATGAGGCCAGTGGGAAAGGAGAAGCACGTCCGGATTAAGTATTCTGTTAATTGCAAATGTGCAGCACACCTGCAAAATCTGCGAAAAATCCTGCAACACGTGAGGAAAGTCAGTGTAAGT
>NW_006288633.1:1779339-1790591 GCF_000327345.1 Myotis davidii
CTAGAAAATGAGAACAAATGCAGGGATGCATCAGAGAGCCGTCATCTCTAGTTGCCACTTTTCCCCACTTAGCGGTCTCCAACCCCAGTGAAGCTGAAAAGGACCGGCCACTCTGTGATATATGAGAAGGAAGGGGGGCAAGTGCACTTTTTAAGCTGAAATTTATTCTGCAATAAATACTTCAGTGTTGGTGCAACGTGATGTTTTATTGGATTATACCAGTTTGCTAAAGAAATCACATTGGGAAAAGCAAAGCTTGCGGTTTTGTGGCTAATGCGTTCGTAATGTGAGGGCTTTACACGGGAAGCGTGTTGGAGAAGGATAACAAGGCAAATTCGAAACTGGCTCAACGCATGCAAATCTCTATTATGGTAATACTTGCCGCCTGAGTCCAAGAGGGTTTCATGGTGGCTGTGGTACCCAGGCTGGATAATTCACTAGGTGTTGACTCCCATGAAGAATAAATGAGTATGGCATACATTACATCCTTACTTTCGTCTCAGAAACGAATCTTTCTTGTACCAGCCAGTGTGATCTTCGGAGTTTTTCTTCTATAAAACACCTCAAGAAAAATGCACCCCAGTAAGATCTACGCTTTATTACTCTAATGATTCTACAAACACTACCACAATGTGATGAAAGACAGAGCAGTCCCGGCCTGATTGAGAGCTAATAAAAATCAGTACTGAAAACTGCAAAGAGCACCCTTATCATCTTTCTTTCATTTAGAGCTGATTACTAGGGGATTATAATGCAATCACAGCTATGTGTGAGAGGTAGCTATGGGAACCAGTTTTAACTGTTTATCTAGCCAAAGATCTTAATTTAAGTTTGAACACTCTGATTCATTTATATGTAAGACACCAAGGAGACAAAATGCAGAAGAAACAGATGCGTACTTGTTCTTTCCATTTAACTTCATAAGCTACCAGCCAATTTGTCTTTCAGGGACAAAATTAATTTCTGATGACAATGTGAGCAAGTAATAAACTAGAAGTTCCTGTCCTGGGAAACTTGTTAATGCCATGTAATGTTCTTGTGTTATTTAGGAGGGGGGAAGAGATTTGCTCCTGGAGTTACGGGGACGTCTGTAACAGGCCTGCCTTTGTCCCAGCTCTTAGTCACTCCTGCAGGTTTATGACACCTTTTGTAGAGGGTGAGTTGGGAAAGTTCAGAAGAGACCACGTTGCTTACCATTGCTTCCCTCGGGAGGTTTTATTTAACTGCTCATTTTCCTTCATACTCTGTCCATGACTCAGATGTGCTCATAGCGCAAGCCTCCAGCCCGGGGCTTCCCAGCCCTGGAGTTGGGGCAAGGCAACCCATGAGATGACAATGAATCACAGGACCTCCTGCGTGGAGCCCATGTTGCTAATAGGACACAGCCTTTTGCTCACTCCATGAGCAACGCAGTGGCATGGCCAACGCGCCACAGAAGAACCTGGGTTGTGTGTGAGGAAATCCCAGCGATGGGGTTAAATCCACCACCATCCAGAGAGAAGGGCGCCTGCATGGTTGACAAAGTGCAGGCACATATACACTCGATGGGAACTAGGACTGGCAACCACCTCAAAAACAGTTCATGTATCTATCTGTGCCCCCATGCCAGTGATAATAACACTACTACTGCTGCTGCTAATAATAATAGTAATAATCCTATATAATAAAGAGCTAATGTGCAAATGGTCATCACATCCTCATGTTGTCACACCATCATGCTGTAACTGCTCCGACACTCAACAATGGGGAGAGAGGAATTGGGACCAGCCAGGCTGTGTCCTGAGAGAGGGACAAGCTGCCCACCCTGAGGTCCCCGGCGCCTGCGGCTGCGGCCCAGGCAAAGCGCCCACTCACAGACCCCTGCAGCTGCTGGCCCAGGTCCTGGGTGCCTGCAGCTGGCCAGATGGAGGGAAGCCCGGGTTCTGGGTGCCTGTGACCAGCTGGAGGAGGGAATCCTGGGACCTAGGTACAGGGTGAGGCAGAGGTGATTAGGAGTGATCAGGACAGCAGGGGAGCAGTTAGAGGCGATCAGGCCAGTAGGGGAGCAGTTAGGGGTGATCAGACAGGCAGGCAGAGGTGGTTAGGAGCCAGCAGTCCTGGATTGAGAGAGGCAGTCCGACATCCCGGAGGGGTCCTGGATTGGAGAGGGTGCAGGCCGGGCTGAGTGACTCCCCTCACTCCCCCCCCACCACATGAATTTCATGCACTGGGCCTCTAGTAATAATAATAATAATATTAATAATTGCAATAATAGATAATAGATCACATTCATTGAACATTTATTGCATACCAGAGAATAAGGCAGGCATGCTACATATATCATCTCATTTAATTAGCACAACCACCTTAGTGGACATCATTTTTATGGCCATTTTATAGCCTGGAAAACTGAGTCACATAAAAATTAACTTGTCCAATGCCACAGCCAGCAAGTAGGAAAGTCAACCTTTGAACTTGGTCTGCCAGTCTCCAAAACTTATATTTTCAAGCACTCTCCTAAGGCAAACCTTGGCAATCTTCTTTATCTTGGCTGGTATTATTTTCCCATCTCATTCTGTATCGTTTTTTTAGTATCCCTGGATTATGTTCCTCCCCTAATCCATAGCTTCTGTGGTCTGTCTGCCCCCGACTTCCTCAGCCTGTATTTTTTCTGCTCCCTGGGGGAACTCCCTACAACATAATGGCTGTCCATTAACGTGTTTTTAAAACCTCGCTCTCTCGCATCCTCTGACAGTTTTCATATGCTCCACATGAAGGATCCTTTTCCAGAAATACTTTTGAAGAAAGTCTGAAGTAAGCTGAAAAGTATTACATTTTTTCATCTCAACAGGGAAATGGATTTAAGAAAAGGAGAGAAGAGCCTGCAGGTCTTTCAGATTTTAAAAAGAATTCAACACTGCTGCACTGGCTCCAGGAACACATCTATCACGGAAACCGAGAGAGCATCTGCATTTGCACGCTGAACCAGTCCCCTGGTCCTTGATCACGATAATGACTTGGAGTTCCGCTGAGCTTTTCATCCAGAGGCGCCATGGCCCCTGCAGAAGCCGGCCCAGCGAGCAGCTCCCTCCACCACTAAGGCCCTGTCTCCTCTGAGGTGAGGGGGGAACAGCTGCACGGGGGGAAAATTGAAAAAGACAAGCAAGCACTGTAAATTTCCTCTCCAAAGGCAACTAAAATAACAGTCCGACTGTCCGCATTTAATTGCCCCATCTGGAACTCAGGCATAACAATGGGCTCCCAAAGCAACCTTCTCCAGGGCATCAATAGCCACAGATGAAAGAAGGGGCCTAGAGAAAGCCTTGCTCTGTGAGCACCAGGATATTTTACTAATTGCCCAATTTCCGGTTTTTAAAAGCCACGTCAGGCCACCGGGAGACATTCCTTAGCACAATTCTCCCAAGCTTTCTCTTGCCCTCAGGAATCAGTCCCAGTTTGATGAGAACAAGAAAGAACACAGACACGTGCTAGACCGTGGGTTGGGGAAGAATGGGATCCAGCACAGAGCCGCTTCCTTTCCCAAGTACGGACAACTGTGTGCCACATAGCCCGGTGGTGGCCGCGCTCTGGGGTTCTAGAATCCAGGTGAGAGTCAGACTCACCGCTCAGCAAGATGGCATGTTTGGAATTGTCTTCGCAGCTGTGCACTGAATTGGCCCTGTGCTAGTCTCCCAGGTGTCAGGGAGCACTGCTGTTACCTCTGCCTGGAATTTCTCTCCTCTCTTTTCCTCACTCCTCCTTTGCCACCACATGCCCTCTTCTCAAGGCAGCCTTCTTTGGACTCCCTGAAGTTAGGATAACTGTTCCCCCTCTGTGCTTCCCTAGCATCACATACAGACCTGGGGTGCTGTACTTTCCACGCTGCATGATAAATAGGCATCATTTATTGAACACCTATGTACCAATCACTGTGCTAAGTACTTTACACATAAATGTCCCTTCACTTTACAATCTTCCAAAATACTCTGATCCCCATTGTCTAGGTAAGAAAAGCAAGGGTCAACAAGATTAAGATCTCACAACTAGAACATGGCAGAGCTGGGATTTGAAAGTAGGACTTTCTGTCCCCCAAGCCCATGCTCATCCCCCCTGGGTTCAGTGCTCTGGTGCTGGAATCTTATTGTATCCATTTCAGCACGCCCAGCTCTATCTACTGCACTACCAGGCATGTATAGACCCTCGACACACACTTGTTGAGCTAAATGCCATTGGGGGGGGATGTCTAGGGAGCCCAGCTGACCCATATCAGGGTAACTAGAGTAAATAGCCTCATTAGCCTGGCACTCTGCCAGCTGACTATTCTGACTTACCTGGATAACAATGGAACTGTTATTTTGGAAAAAAAGAAAAGTAGAAGCATTTACACAGGGTCCTTGGTGTCACGCCAACACACCAGAAAATGTGTTGTGTTCCTGAACTCAGGTGTTCTTTTCACTGAATTCAGTCAAACCAGTTCTGCATATTGACACAGAAGGTGTAACTTATAGCAATTCAATGCCTCACTGCATAATCACCTCTGTCATCCATCGCTGTCCTCCAACAATGCTGCTATTGCTGCTATTGCTGCTGCTGGGGCACCGGCTGCATACTTCCTCTGAGAATGAATGTGGCTGAGCACTCTGGGTGCAAGGATGGTGGTGGGAGAGCCCATTCTCTGGGATAATGGGAGTCTCACCTGTTATCTCACAAGATAACTTGTTCCGGACCCCTCCTTACCTTCAAAAGCAATTCGTGGCTCCCCAATTGCTTTCATAATAAAGTCTAAAGTCTACTATTCCAAGCTTTTCCCCACTCCTCTCTAACTCAACCCCTTGAAACACCCAGCTGGTCTCCTTACTGGTCCCCTGCACTGAACCTGATGTGTGTTCATCCACACACACCATGCCCTTTCTTTAGGCCCAGTGCTAATGTTCCCTGCTGTCTGCAATCCCCAGTGATCTTTCTCTTAGAATTTTCATGAAGTTCCTTACAGTCCACTTTATAGTCACTGATTTGGTTCATCATCTTACTGTGGCTGTATGTTGTGATTTAACTTTGTGCATATTTGTGTCCAATATGCCTGGTGAAAATTTAGGCTCCTTGAGGGCAGAAACCATTTTTCTCTTCTACCTCTGCTGCATGAGGGGGAAGAGCAGACCTCATTTCAGTGATTGTTCCAATGCTGTTTGGCAAGATATGTATTTGGCCTCATGCTGGCTGTGCACTCCTCGCTCCAGGCATACCAGAGTCCTTGTAATTCCTCAAATAGGCCATTACAGTGGGGCCTTGACTTACGAGTTTAATTCGTTCCGAGACCGAGCTCATTAAAGAGCTCATTAACTCAAATTACTCTGTCAACTCAATGCAAAAAATCAGCGGAGAGAGAGCTGGTATCTCAAAAAACTCGTTAGTCGGGACCCTCATAAGTTAAGGCCCCACTGTACTGCTTAGTTCCAGGTATTCACACGAGACGTTCTTTCACCTGAAACTCAAACCACTCACCCTCCCTTTTCAAGCTCAAGGTTTCCTGGGAAAGTAGTTGGCCTCAGCTTGAATGTCAGTGCTTCCAGAAAGTCCTCCTTCATTCTGCAGGACCAGGTCAGGCATGGTTCCCCCAGCAGCTGTGCTAACGCCCACCAGCAATTGTCACACTGTGTGCTAGTTAGGGCTCTTTTGACTATGGGTCATGGAAAACCAACTCAACATAGAGGAAAGGGGGCATTCATCATGCCAGGTAACTGCAATGGCCAGGGTAGAATGGGCCTCAAAGTTTTTGGTCAATTTACATTCTCTCCTCATTCTCTCTATCTACTGGCTCTGCTTCACTCTGTATGGGCCTCATCCTCTATGCAGTAGAAAGTAGGGGGTGAGGGTAAGGTTGGGGGAGAGCCTGACTGTGGAGGGTACCGGGGTGACATCATCCCAATGACCTCAGAGAAAACAGAGCTGCTTTCTCCAGGCAACCACAAATTAACTGCCAGGGAATTCATCTGATTGGCCTGGCTGGAGTTTATAGGTTTATTCCTGGGATAAAATCACTATGGCCACAGGCCTGGAGGTCAAGTCTGAGTCACCTGACCCCAACTTCCTATGGTGTCCTGGGGGTGGAAGAAAATGACTACAATTGGTGCTCGACCCAGACCACTTGGAATTGGAAATGAGAACTTCCCATAGGAAGGAGGAGGCTGTTAAGGGGGCTGTTGGGGAGAGACAAGAGGTTGGGGAGGAATGCTGGATAGACAAAAAACAATATATGTTCACTACACAGCATCTGTGAGCCTCCTCCATTTACAGAAAGCTACCTTAGGATATGATTGTGCCCTGGTCAGTGTGTATCCTTGGTACCTGGCAGATGGAGATGCTCAATTGAAATTTGATAAGTGGAGGAATGAATTAGTGAATGCTCTGAGTGCCAGTGCAATGCCCGGAGTTCTGGACAGGGAAACACAGCGTCCTGTTCAAAAGCTGAGGCTGACATAGCAAGAGGCCATTGGCTGCTGCTGCTTTGCTTTCCCAGCCAGTACACTAGTGGCTACAAAGGGAGGACCTGCCTTGGCTGGCTGCTCAACAGATTTGCAAAGTAGCCAAAGAAGAATCCAAACCTTCCCGGCGACCTGGCAGGATGTGAACCTACCGTCAGCCACCTGCCCCCTTAGGCCTGAGTCCACCCAATAGTGTGTCACAGAAACAGACAGAGCAGCAGGTTACCCAGGAAGCACACACAGAGGAGACGCTTTGGGAAAATCACAGGAAGACTACTGTGCCTCTTATCGGAGGGGAGCAAAGGGAGCTGGTGAGTGAGCTGCTGTACTTGACCACCCTGTTAGTAGTACACGCTCACAGCGTAAGAATAACTCCATTCGGAGAGTATAATAAAATTGGCTTACATGCCCCTGCCAGATAGGAGGCTCCTCAAGGAAGAGAACCCTGTGCATAGCGCCATGTAATCCCCTCAGGCTAAAGGACCTCAACGCCTGGAGCTTTCACAAACCTGACTGTACAAATCCACAGCTGATGAGATGGTGCCTTTCAGAGACAGAGCCCCATTGGCTCACAGCTTCCAGAACTTAATGTATAATGAGTGAGTCCCTCTATCTCTTTATAGGGGCCATAATTAAAGAAAACGAAAAGGTTTTTAAAATCCATGTTAAAATGTGGGCCTTACCCATTTTCCTGTCATCTGCCAAAAGCCTGTAGTCTTCTAATAAATGAGGCACCATAACATAACAAATACGGTAATCATACCCAACTGTGCATCATTAAATAATTTAGACCAAACACACACACACACACACACACACACACACTTTTCTTTAAAGAGTAAGTTCCTGTAGAACCCCTCTCAGATAGGATAGGAGAAATCCATATTCCTTTGTCTTAAAATGCTCAGGCACTCACAAGAAACTTTAATAACATTTTTTTAATTCTTAAATTCATTAAAATTTTGACTTCTCAATAAGTGAATCTTGCTACTAAATCATTGCTGGTATTGTCATCTCTTTTACTTCCCAAAGCCTCCTGTTAACATTATAACCTAAATTTTTTTTAATTAGTGATATTGATAGAATTAACTAGTAGCTGCCATTCTATCTGGTTGGTACACCATCATTTCCTCCCCCTCCTTCACAACTTGGGTTCATAAACATTTCTTAAACACATTGTAGCCTTCTCAGACACCACCCTACTCATGTTCTCCTCCTCAAAATCTCTCGGCTGGACTAAAATTCAAGTACCTTAGCCTACTTTCCAGAACCTCACAGGGTCCCAGCCCCCTTGCTAACTAACCCTTTCCCTCCCTGATACAACGTGGACAGTCTGTGCTCATCTGACCGAACCACCCACCAAACATGGCCCACGAAAGCCTCCAGCGTGGCCACAACGTCCTCTTTGCCTAGCTTGCTCAGCCTCTCTTCCCCACCAGTCCAGCTCCTACTCTTTCTTCAAAGGTCAGAGCACGTCTCACAGCCTTGAGCTGCCTCTGTGAGCCTCCAGGCCCACAGGGAGCACTTCGCCTGTGGAATCACAACCTAGAGGGGTGACTTCTGACTTGGCACATAGGTTCTGAACTAGTTTCTGTTGTCTCCAAACTCCCCCCCCTCCCCCTCACCCCCGCATTTATTTTCAACTCTGCTTGGTAATGAGTATATTGAGGGCAGAAGTCTTATGTTATACTTGTTTGTATTCCCTACAAAATTTAGCACAAACTGCGGTAGTTTCTCAACAATATTTTTTTTTCAGTTTCTGACTCTTTTCTTTACGTGTCTGAATGACATTAGAAGAAACAGCCTTCTATTTTAAACCACTTAACTATTCCCTCTTTAATTCAAAGTAGGTATGAGCTTTAAAGACAGTGAACTAGAGAGTGAATAGAGTTTTACTTAAGAAAGTTCTCTCCTGAGAATCGATGCCTTCATAGGATGTTGGATTAGAAGTTTATCTAAGGAAGACAAGGACAAAATTAAAAAGGGGTAGCTCCCAACCAGGTCCTTCCAGTGCTACTTTATTGTTTATTTTGAGGTAATATACGTACCCAGGAAAGCAGATACAGTTATATTCAGGCTCAAATTCAAAATCATAGAACAGGGAGCTCTGGTTCATGATGGTGCCCTGTGCACAGATACCTGCTTCTCCTTCCTCCAAAGATCCTAGAGAAATGATAGGAAAGAGATACTTTAAAATAATGAAACCCAAAATGTTCAGGAAAAGTAGAATGCAGCATCAATGGGCTAGAAATGAAGGCATTTCTGGAAGGTAGAGAGCACATGAAACTAGAGCAGCGGTTCTCAACCTGTGGGTCGCGACCCCTTTCATAGGGGTCGCCTAAGACCATCCTGCATATCAGATATTTACATTACAATTCATAACAGTAGCAACATTACGGTTATGAAGTAGCAACGAAAATAATTTTATGGTTGGGTCACAACATGAGGAACTGTATTTAAAGGGCCGGAAGGTTGAGAACCACTGAACTAGAGTGATGGTGACATGAGAACTGAGGAAACCGCAAGGAAGTCCTGGGCAAGTTCCAACCTCAGAGTCAACAAATGCAAAGCTGGGGGGGTAGATGGAGGTGACAGGGTGGGGAGTGAGAAATCGTGAGAGAAATTAATTAAAATAACTATATTTGGAACAGCTAAACCAATGAGACTCCCCCCCCACCCCCGGCCCCATGCCTACAGATCAGCTAACAATTAGTGGCATTTGCCTTCTGGGTGAAGCCTAGAGAATTGTTTCCTAGAGAAGGAGAGCAATCTGCCTAGAAGGTGGTCCTTTATTGGCACTGGGCACTGGGCACAGAGGAAGCAGGTTAGATCCAGAGACAGCTCTGGACCCTGGTGATAGCTGCCAAGGAGACAACTTGAAGAGGGCACTTCTCATCTAGAATGGAAGGTCCAGTCATCCTGGATTGCCAGGCAGTTCCTTATGTTATCATTATTAATTGTCTTCCTTTATAATTAGTAATAGTTTTCTTTTCATGCTAAAAATTGTCCCCGTGTGAGTAATAAATTATATAGTCACCTTATCATGGGTGAGATACAAGGAAGCCATGTTTCTCAAACTGGGGCCCAGGCACCCTGTGAGGATCTGATACCACCTCAGCCCCCACCCCATCCCCCCAGACTGGTCTGCCTGTGCAGGTCATCATCCACGCTGAGGGTTCTGCTGCCATTCAGGCAACAGGAGACATGGATGCCATAGTAAACACAACAGCAAACACAGCTCTGACAGTGCTTGCCACACATGATGTTTCAGAATCTGCAACTGATACTTTAAGAGATTATCATTAAAATGAAAACCAACTTTTAAAATCTCTTAGAGGATTCATGGACTCCTACGAATATATATGGGGACACAGTAAAAGAGTTATTAAATATTTAAAGAAATTATGAAACAAAGGAGGGAGAGCACTTACCTCATGAGAAACAAAGATTATTCTTAAAACATAAGATAACTTTGCCTAAAAATTTAATTAGCTTTAGAAAAGGTTCAAGAGAACAATGTATCCAATAACCGAAAACAAGATGCTATTTTCTTAAAATGCTCAGAGAACAACAACAAAAAGAATCCTTGAACAAGAAAAGCACAATGTCTAAACAAATTCAATGGACAATCTGCATAATTGAATGTGTCATGGATAACAAATGGAGATGTGGCAAATTCCAGGAAATCTCTCAAAATATGACACAGAAAGACAAGATAGCAAATATGAGTAAAAAAGAGATTTATGGGGTTAGTAACTGGCTAATGGGAATTCTCGAAGCATAAGTCAAGAGATGACAGAAGGTAGGAGATAACCAAAGACACAATAGAAGAAAAGTTCTCTGAACTGAAGGAATTACATGAATCTTTAGATTTAGAAGACCCACTAAATCATGAGCAGTATGATGAAGAAAAAGAAAAGAAAGGCCCATTTCAAGATACATCCTAATGAAATTTTAGAAATCCAAGGATAAAGGGAAACTCTCAGAATTCCAGAGGGAAGGAAATAGGCTAACTACAACAGAAAAAAGATCGGATTGACATTAGATTTCTCATCAACAATAGAATAAGAACAAAATAAAGATATTTGCAGAAATGCAAAGGCTGAAAAGTCTGCCACCATGAATTCTACATGAAAGAAAAAAAGAGGTGTTCCAGAAAATAGGGAATGCAGTTGAGCCAGAAGAAACTGATAAGCTAAAATGACATTTTTAAAGAATCCGTTTTACTTTAACACACTCAGAAAATTCTCTTTTGAGGAAAATAGGCTGGTGACCCAGGATTAATTTCTTTCTATTTAGGTCCAACCACAGATTTCTTGGTTTGCAGTAAATATTTGCATAATCATAGGACTGTTTTCGTTAGCTTTTAATTTTTTTAATCAAATTACAAACTAAGTAAAGAAAACATGATAATCACAAAAAGTGCAAATATAAACTTTTATAATGTGAAAATGACATAATAGTGGGAGAAAAGAGAAGAGCTACAAGAGGGTGTAAGTAATCTAATTTAATTTTTCATAGCAGAAAATAGAGCTCTAATTTCAATAAATCAAAACCTATAAGTTTTAATATGTGTTAATTGAAATTACAGAGATGTTCTTTGTAATAACTAAATGCAACCAACAAAACCTGAGGGTGGAGTGGATGGGAGATGAGTAATATTGCAATTGCACTAAATACTCCATGTTCCATAGCAAGGAGTGAATAGATGCAGCCCAAAGTTTATAAATCCATAGATAGAAGTCCACTGTTTAACGTTACAATGCTAACTTTAAGTTATAAGGATAAGAG
>NW_006288633.1:1790910-1797121 GCF_000327345.1 Myotis davidii
TTAACAAAAGTTTAGAAGGAAACAATAAAATACTCCCCTTTCTTAGCTTAATAGTTTGATTTCAAAAAAACCAAAACTTTCTTCTGTAAGTTGAAGTGACCTTAGACAATGTATCTATTCTACCCCTTTCTCTATTATGCATGGATATAAAAACATGCTTTTAGACACAACCAATTTGTAACTATTTGTTGACCACTTATGTAGTTGGTGCATTATCCAGAACTTTTGCAATTTGTTCTTTTATTCAATGCTTTTAATTTTATTCTTTGGGGTTTTATTATTTGTTTGTTTTGTTTTTTTGCCCTTTCAAACCATTCCCAGTTTCCTCAATCATCATTACTATTTATTTCATTTAAAAAAATTTTAACTGAACAAAGTTCACTAAGTTTGTGCTATTTTTCTGGGTATTTAATCTCCCTCTGTTACGCATCCTCCTCCTACACACACACACACACACACACACACACACAGAATCCATGTTAGAAATATTCTTATTCTATTCTATTCTATTCTAGTCTAGTCTAGTCTATTCACAATTGTATCAGATTTGAATAGCATTAACTTGAAAATAAATTTTGATCTGTATCAAGGGAACTTTTTCCCCTCTTTGGGTGTGAGAAAGTTTTCTTTAATATTGTTATATTAGTTTTATAATAAAAAGAGGGGTAGGAATGAAAGGATATTACGTGTGTTCTCTAAAACAGAACTGGTATCCCTGAACAACAACAAAAAGCCTGTCTAGAAAAATAAACTAATCAGTGGGGCTTGGGGGGTCATTTTCTGACCCAAACCTCCACCGTTCCTACCTCCTATACAGCCAGGGGAAGATGGTGGGTTTCACAGCTGAATGCTTGAGGGGGAGCTGCAAAGTGGAGCTGCCTTCCTTTCCAGTTATGCACCACTCTGCAAAAATGAGCAGCCTATGGGGGCTTCAAGCTACGGGAAGAATAAGAGAACCAAGATGCCTGAGAGTAAAGCTGCTATGGCCCGTGGGTGGAAGGAAGTAGGAACTTAACTTGGCTTGAGCATGACTGAATCTTGAGTTGGGCTGTTTTCTCCTAAGGTTAAGGTCTTACCAACAAGAGAGTCTGAGGGCCTCCAAAAAGGCATGCTTTTCTCTCCAAAACTCTCCCCTCACATCCCAGGCTCCTCCTCCATCGCTGAGCCGGAAACCTGCAGCTACAGTTTTAATCCTTGGGAAAGAGATGTGTGCCTTATTGAGCCCTCTGCTAAATGAAAGTAGCCCTGAAGCACTAACAAATGAAGCTTGTGTCCACATCCCCTGGGATGAGCTTATTAAGTTGCTTCTGCAGAATAAGTTGTAAAAGGAAATGGTTGGACAAAAAGAGGGAAATGTTGATGAGTGATGACATTAAAGGGACATTCCTGGGGCTTAAGGTCCTGCCCAGGGAAGGGAAGGGGTAGGAACCTGACATTCACTGAATGGTTATGTCTCCCAGACACTGTCTTAGGTACTTTACAGACAGCCTCAGAGCAGCCTCCAGAACAGAACTATGTTTCCCTTTTCCAGATAAAAAATACATAAAAACTCAAAGAAGTTCTGTCACTTGACTACTTTAATTATCTAGTACTGTATAACAAACAACCCCAAAACTTAGTGGCTTAAAGCAGTGATGTATTATTTCCTTGGGTCTCTTAGATAGCAGAGCAGGCCGGAACATTCAACATGCCTCACTACAGGACGGGTGCCTTGCTGGGACTGGCTACAAGGCTGGGGCAGCAGGGCTATTGGGGAGGCCGGGCCTCTCTCTGTCCATGTAATTTTAGGGCCTATTTTTTTGACATGATTTCTCCAGCAGGAAAGCCAGAAAAGGAGGAAGCTCCAAAGAGGAGGAAGCAAAAGCTGCCAGTCCTCCTAAAGACGAGGCCCAGAACTGACACAGAATCGTGTCCACCATAATCCTACTGGTCAAAGCCAGCCACAAAACCAGCCTAGCGGCAGCATCACCTCTCACAAAAGAGGATGGGAAGGAATTTGCAGCCATCTTTAATCTACCATATTGCTCAATCTTGCTCAACACAGGGGCAGCAGAACCAGAACCTTTGGCTTCCAGACCTGTGGGTGTGGGATGGGGGTGGGGAAGGACACAAGGCAAGGGCAAGGACAATGAACAGCTTGGGGAGAAAGCTGCTGAGCGAAGTCCCCAGGAAGGCTAAGAATTCATTCTGCCTGAATAGATTGTTCAAGTGTTCTTTGTCTGGGCCAAGGATTCAGAGCAGACTCCCATCTCCAGAGAACTCGGTGGCACACTGGGCAGGCATGTTGAGTGACAAAGTGTGCAGTTTCCATCTTCACTGGAGGAGCCATCAATGGCCGGTGAGGCAGAAAGATATGCACCTGTGGCTGATCCTATTCTGTGGGCCCCAAAACTCCAAATGCATCCTACAATCACACTCACTAAGCTTATACTCCAGGGCAATCCTTTTTCTCCATCTTCAACTCAGACATTCATTTATTCATTCATGAAAACAAGTTATTACGGAGCATCTACTGTGGGGATACAGCAGTGACCAAAGCAGAAAAGTCTGACCTTTATGGAGCTTACACAAAATAAACTAGCAAATTATGTAGTATCGCTCATGGTGGTACAAACTGAGCTAGAAACTGGGTATCAAGGTGGGGGCAACTTTATTTCAAATAGAGTAGTCAGAGGAGGCCTCACGGAGAAGGTGCCCTTGACAAAGACGTGAGGAAGATGAGGGAGTGAGCTCTGTCTATCTGGGAGGAGAGGCCCCAGGTGGGAGGGGTGCCAATTTCTGGGCAGTGTGCCTGGCCTGCTGCTGTGCTGAGAACAGGGAGCAGCGGTAGAAACATTGACTCTTTTTTTTCTTAATTATTGATTTGAGAGAGAGAGAAGGAGAGAGATAAAAAACAAAACCATTGATCAGTTGCCTCCTGCCCCCACTCTAACTTGGGATCAAACCCAAAACCTGGGCATGTGCCCTGTCCTAGAATCGACCTGGTGACCTTTGGGTGCATGAGGCGATGCTCAACCAACTGAGCCACACCCGCCAGGGCAAAACATTGACTCTTTGATGCATTAATCTCACAATACTCATTAAACACCTGCTACTCGCCAGCATTATACTCAGCCCTGGGTGTGCAGAGATACAGAGACCCCTACCCGCAAGGAGCTGACAATCTAGAAAGGGAGACAAAACGCTCCGCACAGCGGGCCCGGGCATTGGAAAATGCAGCGCTGGGTGTGAGCAGTGTCTCTGCAGGCAAGCTGCTCGCCGGAGCCGAAAATGTCTGTTCTCAGTCCATCTGTTGACAGATCAGAGAGACAAGGGTTGTGTTTCGTGCTTGAAATAGAATCTGCCCATATCCTCAAACATTACAGAATCGCAATTTTTACCAAATGCAAATTTTATTAGTGCACTTTCAAGCAAAAGTCCTGGGTAAACTGCATAATATAATCACCATATGACTATCACTTTGAATTAGTATGGCAGATACTTCTAACTGCTTAATTATTTATTTTTAAAATATATTCCAATATTTTAATTATGTTCAGTTAAGTGTACTTGAGTATTTGTGGCACTCTGCATTATTTATGTTGGCGAAAAAGCAGCCTAAATCAACTTGCTCTGGCATCCCATAATTTGTGCTCGCACATCTCTAAAATAGATTTATACGGAGCTATCAAATGGTTCCTCTGGATAAGCTATGATTTTACATTTTTATCTGAATTTGATTTTAATGTACCACAAAATAAAATTTATGAGTTTCTTTACACTAGTGTCTTATCTGATTATTCATATTCAATATTTGCAGAATACTAAATAGAAATGTACACTCTTCAATTAAATACTACTGTGTCGATCTCAAGTCAATCATCCTGAGCCCTTGCCCACTCCGCCCCTGCCAAATTCCTGGGAATAGTCTAGCGTTGGATGAATCAAATTCTCTAGTCGCTCAAGGGTAAAGAGTGAGAGAAACTGGATCAACTCAGAACAACCCCATTACAAACAGGGAGAGGAGAGAAAGAAGAAATCCCAAGGGAATTCACTATCCTGCAGCAAGGAGCATAGCATATTACTGCCTAAAAGAAAGAATCTAGATGGAAAAGCGTACACAGATGCAGGCTCCACTATAACTGGCCTGAAAAATAATGAGAGCTGCTCTGTCGTTGGTATCTGTCCAATGTCTCTCCTAGTTTCTAAATTCACTTAAGAGTCATTTCTGTATAGAGGATAAAAAATATTAAAGTTACAGTATTTCAATAACCCTCTTTATATCATACAAATCCAATGGACAGACGCCCACTAAAGAGATTACAGCTTGAATACTTAATCCCAATTTGGATGTTTTCAAACAAGGCAAACCTGGTCTTAAATGTAATGTGCACAATTTAGCTAAGTATACGATGGTAATGCACCAACATGACTAAAAATATAGCAGAGATTCTGGCAGGTGGGAGCCACCCAATAGCCGTCTCTGCACATCACTCTCCCAAATCAAAGGCTGGGTGAGTAATGAACGTGCCCATTTCCAGGTCGAAAGTACAGGTGGCTCGTGACAGACCATCTCAAAGCCTGAGCAGCGAGAGCTACTTAGAATGAGACTCACATCAAAAAGTAGGTTAGCGGTTTTATTCAGACAGGGTTTGGCCTCCCAACCTCTCTTGCTTTCCTTGATCTCCATCTCTCTCTCTGGAAAGGGACCATATATTCTCACTGCTCAGGGGTGTGGTTTGTACCCAGGGCAACATAGAACAGTGTTACAAGCATGGGCTCAGAGTCAGATTGCCTGAGTTCAAATCTTCCCCCCATACACACACACACACACACACACACAGACAGACACACACGCGCACACACACACACATACAGACACACATGCACACACACGCACACACACACACACACACCCTTTGTTACCTAGGGCCACCTTAGGTAAAATACTTCACTTTTCTGTGCCTTGGTTTTCTCATATGTTCATTTAACACATAGTAATTGTAATAGGACCCATGATATAAAGTCATTTTGCAAATTAAAAAGCACTTAGATCCTGGCTGGCATGGCTCAGTGGTTGAGAATCGACCTATGAACCAGGAGGTCACAGTTCAATTCCCCTGTCAGGGCACATGCCCAGGTTGTGAGCTCAGTCCCCAGTGTGGGGCATGCAGGAGGCAGCAGATCAATGATTCTCTCTCATCATTGATGTTTCTCTCTCCCCCTGTACTTTCCTCTCTGAAAACAATGAAAATAAAAAAATAACAAATAAATAGCACTTAGAGCGATGCCTGGTCCATGAGAAGAAGGTTTAGCTATTATCGCTGAGGTTAGGCTTCTAGGTCTGCTCCGTAAGGTGGTGGTTTGGGGGTCATCATCTCTCTCCAGCTGGACGCCACAGTCCACTCTCGTCTCCCTCATTTTCCTTGCTTTTCACCGTCTTCTTCAATCACTGCTCTAAGTAAGTAAGCTCAATACATAGTTGTTGAGCAAGTGAATTCCTGAGCTACGACCCTCCTGCTGCAAAACAGCCACCATATCCCCCTGAGATAACATGTGAGTGAAATGCTCTTGGCTACACATATTTTGGTAAATAAAATATTATTGGATAAAATACCCCTCAAAAATTGAAGAAAACAGTAAGAAGAAAGAAAGGAAGGGAGGGAGGGAGGTGTTTGGGAAGGAGATGGGGAGGGAGGGGAGGCTATGCCCTCCCGTTTTTGGGGACAGTTAACAATTGCAGTGCAGTCCTAAGAGGTGGGGGTTAAAATAACTCTGTCCTTTGTTTAACTCACAATCAGGACCTGTTTGTATTTAACACTGAATATGGCAATAAGATGATAAGTTTCACATTTTTAAATGTCTTGTTATAAGAACTTCACAGTAACAAACACTCCTTTTTTTAATTTAATAAACATTCCTCTTTTCCATAAGTGGAAATAAAATCCTCACAACAACTAGAAATGCCAGTGAAGTAACTCCCAAGGGTTTTGTCTTTTGCTCTGGAAACCTCCGTAATTTCATCAAAAATTGGTCCTATTAAAATATCACCGGTTTAGCTTCACAAAAATAAAACTCATTCCCTTCACCCTGAGTTCCTCACCCAACTGACAGTGGCCCACTACAGCTCAGAAAGTTGGAGATGTGTCTGACTCTTGCCTCTCCTCTCACAATAAGAGAATCGAACAACCTATTGCCACCCAGAAGCGGAACTAAGTTCTCATCCCAACTC
>NW_006288633.1:1797195-1820634 GCF_000327345.1 Myotis davidii
TTATAAAACAGAAATAATCTCTACTCGGTAGGTTGTTGCATTTTTTTTTTTCGTTTTATAAAGCACTTTTGTGTACATGCTCTCATTCATTCTTTGCTACCCATTGGGGATAAGTGGTATTGTTTCCCATTTAAAAGTTAGGAAATAGAGACTAAAAACAGCTAAGGAAATGATCCAACATAATTTATGCCAATTGGTGGAAAAGTCAGCACTCAAGTTTTGCATGCATCCATCCCAGATCTTCCATTCCTAGTGCCACTGTCACTGTTCAGATTCTCATTCACTTAATCATCTATTTATTTATTTGCTGATTCAATTTACTGAGTGCCAGACACTGAGATATGTACTGAGAATTCAATGGAGAGCAAAAAGATATGTTCTTTTCTTCATGGCGTTTACAGTCCAGTAAGGGAGGCAGTCATTAGTTAGCCAGTTATAGAAATAAATGGTTTATTAAAACCATGGTAGTCAAATGACTATAGGACTCTGAAAACTCTAATAACAGTATTTGGCCTAAGTTCTCTAATCAGTGAATGCTTTCCTGAGAAAAATGACTATTAAGTGAGTCCCAAAGGACAGAGGATGGTAAGAAGCGTCTGACAGACAAAGTTAAAGACATATGCAAAAGCCTTGAGGTGGGAGAAAGCATGGCACATTCAAAAGACTCAGAGAAAACCATTGCAGGGAGGTAGACCAAAATCAGGCCACGTAAGGTAACATCAGACTGTTTGCCTTTATCTTAAGGAGGATGAAAAGCAGTCCTGTCCAGATGGCTAGGTTGGTTGGAGGGTCATCCTATACACCAAATGGTTACAAGTTAGATTCCTGGTCAGGGCACATACCTAAGTTTTGGGTTCTATCCTGGTTAGGGCAAATATGGAAGGCAACCTATTAATGTTTCTCTCTCTCTCTCTCTCTCTCTCTCTCTCTCTCTCTCTCTCTCTCTCTCTCTTTCTTCGTTCCTCTCTCTCTCTAAAAGTCCATAAAAACATAGCCCCGGGTGAGGATTTAAAAAAAGGAGTGATATAAAGCAGAAGGGTGACAGATCAGATTTTAACTTTAAAATTAATATCCCAGCTGCAGTGTCTGAAAGGTGGATGGGGCAGGACAAGTGGATACAAATGGACTGGTTGGGATGCTCTCTCAGTGTCCAGGTGAGAGAAGACCAGCTAAGCTGGAGTGGTAGTAGAAAGGGGGAGAATTGGTTCATCTTAGAAGTATTTGATAGGCTAACCCAACAGGATAAAATGGTGGATTAGATGTGAGATGATTTTGACAGGCTCCCAGCTGTGCTTCCTACAGCCTCCCTTTCCAGTTTGTAAGGGGTTTCATGTGCCACTACAAAACAATTCATTCTTATCCCCAAAGGGTAGCAAAGAATGAAATAAAGGTTCCTTTGGAACTTTGCCTCCTTGTAACCAGCTGTTCTCCCGGCTATAGACCAGTGGTCCAGAAGTAGACCTGTGACCCCAGCTGGGCCAATCAGATTCTCTACTGGGTATTTAAAGTTGGAACCAAGGGAACATTTATCATACTCGGTAGGTATCTGGACCTATAACAGAGTTTCTTCATGTGATCTGAGAAACAGAGAAACCCATGGGGTGATGAAAGGACAGAAAGGACAGAGTGGGGGGAGATGAAGGAAGAGAAGAAGAAGGAGGAGGAAGAAGAGGAGAAGGAGACGGAAGAAGAGGAGGAGAAAGAGGAGGAGGCAGAGGAAGAGAAGAAGGAGGAGGAGAGATGGCAGATGAATAAATAAGAGAAGAACTGAGAGATGAAGAGATCCCTATTTCTTTTAAGTTTCCAGTTCCATTCTGGCCTGAGAGACTGGCTACATTCCTACCTTCGAATGCATCCTAAAACTCTAATGACAAATTCTCCCCTTTTGGCCTAATCTAGTTTGTTTCTGTTGCTTGCAACCAAAGAGCTATATCCAAAACAACAATCAAATGCAGCCTGGTCTAGAAGGCCATGCATTCATTCATTCTACAATCATTTGCCAAACCAGGTTCTGAAAACATAGACATGAGTTAGTCACAATATTTGACTCCCAAAGGCTCATGTCTAGTTGGGAAGACAGAGAAGTACATTTGAAAAATATATACAAGGTAGGTAACTACATTGTGTAGGTAGTAGATTCAATGATGAAGGAATGTGTTGTGAACAGTGAGGTTACAAAGGAAGAGGCAGTGAACTTGACCTGGGGACATCAGGGAAGGGTGCTCAAAGAAGGTGATGCTGACCAGAAATCTTGAAACATGTCTAGTGTGGACAAGGGGGGAAAGCTTACCCCACAGAAGGAAGAGCACACACAAGTCTGAGAGGGAAGAAATCACCTGGTGTGTGCAGGGAACTATAAAGGGTTCCATGTGCTGATGTACCTGGTCCAACAAGGGGACCAGGAGATGAGACAGGAGAGACATCATGATGAATGTTAAGCTCAGGGCTCTCGTCTCTGAAGAGAAAGACCTCAAAGGCCTTGTTGCCCGCTCTTCACCCTCGTGTATTCCTGAGGACAAGGAGGTGGCACTGGCCTTCTGTTTCAGTTAAGAACAAGGAGGCACTTGGCAGAATTACAGGACTTGCTCCTGAGTTCATCTGGGAACTTCGGGCTTGGAGCTCTAAAATGCAGTGACCTCTCTCAGTTCTTGCTCCTAGAAAACTTCAAAAGAGGACATGCCTGAGAAAGTAATCCCCAAACTCTAGAGTCTGGGGAAGAAAATTGGGTTTCTTGAATAAAAGTGCAGAATTGTTTAAAATTACATCAAGATATATTTCAGTAGAAGAGTCCTTTTAAACATTTCAATAAATGCTTTTTCAATTATGTCTGTGTTTGAAGATTAATGGGAAAGAAAAATAGGAAAATACTTTGGAGAAGAATCAAATATAATGAAGAGAATCCCAAAATATCATGGGGCTGAAATTCAGGAAGAAAGGAGTAAAGGACAAATTCAAAGACAGCAGAAATGTAGACAATAATGAAAGCAAAGTAAAAACAAACAAAAATAAAATGAGGTAGGTGTGTATATATTTGTTCAGAGGGGACAAATATTGAATTTTGAAAGAAAAGTTACACTAGGATTAAATTAGAATCAAACACCCAAAGCAAGATATAAAAATAAAACTAAATATTCTAGTTTAACTTTCCATTCAAAAGGTTTAGAGAGAAAGTCTTTTCAGAAGGGAAACAGAGCAGGTGGGGCTAAGAATTTCCATTCTTAACTATATCAAAACAATTATCGATAATTGCCTGACCTGAATTACATTATTTCATCCTAGAGAACCAGATGGTCCATGCTAGTCTTTTATTTGGAGGATTTAGTGAAGTTCAAACAAACTTTGCCACCACACAAAAGTTTAATAAAGTCAGAAGGAATGACTAGTACTTTCTCTCAGGCTCTTAGGAGCTCTAATCCAATGGCTCTGGCAGGCCGGCCTTGGTGCCTGGCCTGCTGTCATTTTATGTTGGTTCTTGATTGCAAAATAGCTCCAGCTGTTGGAGGACTTATTAACCCTTTCTCCTTAGAACTGTGCAAGAGCAACAAAGCATCCCTCTGGGCCTGCTCAGCACTGGGTCAACTAAATCTAGCCTTGGAGAGGAGTTCTGCACCAAAGAATGCTCACTATGGTTCCTCCAACCCACCCAGCCAAGAGAGCTCCCTCCTCCTAAAGCCCTTTCAAACTTTAATGTGCCTATGAACCACCTGAGGATGTTGTTAAATTACAGATCTGATCCTTAGGCCTGGGGCGGGGCCTACAGCTCTACATTTCTAATGAGTGTCCCCACGATCTTGAGACTTTGTATAGAGAGCTCTTAGTGGGTACCCAAACACCAGCATCTGAGCAATCATGTAAGAAACTTAAAACACACATCAGGTCAAGACAGGTGAGTCCAGAGCAGAAATGACCCTGAGCTCTAGGAACTTTTGTAAAGCTTTCCTATCAGCTGTTGCAACAATATCCCCAAAACAGTGACTTTCACAACTTGCCAGCTGGAGGTTGAGATAATCACAGGACTTCAGACATGGACTTTATTGCCAGGGCAGATAATCAGAGCAAAAAGAGGAAGAAAGCCAGGAGGCATTCAAATCTCTGGGCAAATATGACTTGCAATTTATTATCATGCGAAAGGCATAAGTGGCGGCAGCATTGTGATTTTATTTCAGGATATAGAAGCACCGATAAGATCGCAGTTGAGCTATCTCCTGCCCATGTCCCTCCCGCTGCTCTCCCATCCTTTGCAGACCTGGAGGGCTCTACTCATCTTCATCTATCGAGGGGGGTCATGTGTGATTACAAAAGTTAGATAGAAAGATTGCAAAAGAAGCGTGACAGGGAGATGGACCCTTTGCACCACAAGAATAACGTTTGGGACAACGGACAATTACTACCCCAGAGGTAGGGCTGCATCTAGTGCCCCTCCATCCCTATTTAGAAAAGGAAAGGCCACAGGAATATGGGCAGAGGAGCAGGTTCCAAGGAATGGCCAGGATCCTGGGATCCTCTTGCCTTCCCATTGATCCTTTCTATCCCTTCAGCATCCTGGACACCAGCCCCACCCCCAAAAGGTGTCACAGCTCATATCATTAAGACGCTTGGCTGTCTTCAGGCAATCACTCCGGGTTTTTTTTTAACCTTATTACCAATCTGCCTTTCTTAGCAAAGGTCATGAAATGGACAGGGGACGTCTCATCTTCGTTATAATCCACTATTTGAAACATTTCAATTAAGCTTCAGATCAGGCCCCAGAACTGAGGCTGTTTTAACGAGGAGAAGTAATGACCTTCTGTTGCAGGTGGTTTCTGGCACACCATCAGTTTTAATTCTTCTTGATCTTTCTGCACCCTTTGATAGCCGGGATCAAGGGTTCTCTTTATGTGCTTCAAGCACATTGGAGGACTTTTAGGGACTCCACTGACACGGTTTTCATCCCTGCAGCCTCAGCCAAGCTGGTTGTCACCTGCAAGTTCTCCACGCTGTTCAATTTACCAAAGATTAAAAGACAGCTGAAAAGACAGGGCCCCGGTGCTAAACTGTGAGTGTCTGCATGTGTTCCCAAAGCGAGTGAACATCAGGAGGATTCCTCCGAGACAGTGGGATAACCCCTTTGATGCGTGCTCCCCGGGAAGGAAGGAAGCCTCGTAGAGGACGCGAGAGCAGCAGTGTGAGGTTGGTTGGTTTAATGGGGTGCACACTGGGGGTGCACGTGTGTGCAAGTGCGTGTGTGTCTGGAACTGAGACTTTTGAAAGTCGCCCTGGTTTTATATCGGAGTGTTCTGTCTCTTATGAAATTTCATTTCCTTAACACAGACATGGATATTTTAAGGAAAGCAATCCTTTTGAAAAGGATTTATCACATTTCTCATACTGGATAAAGGGCAGGAAGGACAGATAAAATACCTTCTCTCTCTTTTAGTTTTGAAGAATTGTATTCATTTTACTTATTCTTTAACAATCCTTGGACCTTACTGTGGGCAAGGCTCATTGTTGGGTTGTCATGAGAAGACAGTGATGAAGAGGACAAATGATCCCAGCCTCCAGGAGTTTACAGTCCATTCTGAGAGACTAATATTCAAAAATAATTATGCAAATAATCATTTGAAATAAAACATGAGTGCACTGTGCAGAAAAGGCTCGGGGTCCTATGTGAATGTGCGTGGAGACAACGAGCCTGGTTTGAGCGGTCACATGTTGGCTCATGTTCCTGAGGGAAGAGTGAGGTTATCGGCTGGCACCAGGGTGGTGAGGCAGGGCTTGGAAGGGAGTGACGGCATCTTGGCCAAGACAAGGCTATTAGCAGGTGCTGGTGGGTGTGGATGTCAGCAACAGCCTCATGAAACTTTCAACATTTATTCCAAGAAATCACAGTTTAATGTCCATGCACTTAAAAATAAAACACTTTATTGAGGTCTGATTGAGATGTAAAAAGCTGTACATATTCAATGTATACAACTCAATGCATTTAGAGGTAAAATTACACCTGTGAGACCATCACCACCATCAAGGCTATAGGCATACCCACCAGCTCCCAAAGTTTCCTCTCACTCCCTTTCATCATCATCATCATCATCATAATTTGTGTGTAATGATGATGCCTACATCACAAGAATACTTAAGATAATAAGATCTATCCTCAGCAAATTTTAAGTAGACAATACAGTACTGTTGGCTATGGGCACTGTGCTGCAGAGTCTCCAGAACTTGTCTTGCATCACTGAAACTTTGTACCCTTTTACCATCACCTCCTCATTTCCTCCTCTCCAAGCCCCCAGAACCTCCATTCTACTCCCTGCTTCTATTAGTTTGACTGTGTCAGATTTCACATGTAAGTGAGATCGCATACATTTCCATGTATGGACATGAGAGGTAGACTAGACTAGCCTAGCCTAGCCCAGATTCCGGAGCCAGAGGACCTGGTGTGATACTAAACTTAATCCACTCACTAACTACAATCTTGGGCAAGTCCCTTTGCCTCTGTGTGCCTCCATCATCCCAACTGTGAAAATGGGACTACCAGGAACACAGATCTCAGGAGCTTTATCTGAGGATTAAATGAATGAACAAGTATAAAGTGCTTACAACTGTGCAGATCGGCATTGGCTGTCATGAAAGGGGAGCCAGAACCTGTCTCTTCCTCAAAGTCGCATCTCCTGCCTCACTTGACCAGCAGTGGGCAGCCTCAGCCTCGTGGGGCCCAGCTTGAGTACAGCCCAGCTGAGATGGCCCCTCCCCCTGGCCTGGGGGCATGTCCCGCTGCAGCTGCATATCTGCTGCTTGCTTTCTGCATGTTCCGTCTCCCACAACAAGGACTGTCCTCCCACTAGGACACTGGGAATGGATCATTTGAAAGAAATGGCTCCCGGTGCCTTTTCATTCCTTAAGCTGTTTTCACTTGCAACCAGACGGTTTATCAGGAAGGGTATCAGCAAAGACTGTGTGCTTTACTGCCGTTAGACGGCACTGGCATTGAATTGAAAAAGCCTTAAAAATGGCCATCAATCATTTGATATACGTAGGCAGTGATCTATATTGATATGGCTCCAGCTACCATCTGAAATGGTTTGTCTTTCATTTTACCCTTTATATGAGGGTTATTACAGTGCACACCACTTACAACAGACATGGTTATTATGGACAATTGGTTATAGTGGACAAAAACTGATTTCCCAAACCAAACATATTAAATCCAATACATTTTTCATAGGTTATACGCGACAGAAACCTTGGTTTCGGCTGACATTTTCCAGGGACTTTAATTACATTACTATAGGACTCCGAAGAGGAAAAGAAAGGATGGCAGGTATCAAAATGAGGCCAGGGAACACCAGAGGTTTCATTTCCGACAAAATAATTATCCAAGGGTGGGAAACTATTTTGAAGTTAACCCCCAGAGTGCCCCTGCTCAGGTGGCCAGGTGGCTGTTAGCAGTTTCTCCGCAGACCCCCACGCCAGCCATGGGCCTCAAAGCGCTGGTGGCTGACATAAGTCAAAACAACTCCCAGCCCGTCCAACACCGGCCTCCTTCCATAAAACAACTGGGCCACAACTGGTCATGACTTGTCCATGAAGGTCACTGAACCAATGAACATTTTTTTTCCTTAATATACTCAGGCCAACAGGTCCCCATAAAGGGATATGTAAGAGGTTGAACAGGGGCAGAAGGACAGGCCAAATGGCCTTTGTAATCCATGCCTTCAAGTCTCTGCTTCTTTCTAAACCTAGTCATGCAACCCCACAACTCGGCACACACCAGGCGGTAAGCTTTCTTTTCTGGGCGACTCTTTGCTCACCCTTCAGCGATGTGGGCCCCAGAATTGGCAACGTTTACTCGTTAGTTGTCAGAAAGCAAGGTAACACATTCTGCAATGCATCTGCTCACACTTTACACAAAGCCCACTCCCATGCCCTCTTTCTGTTCTCTGGACAAGGGGGGAAATAGGATGCGTTCACCGGTGGAAGAGACAAAAACGACACAGCCCTTTGGTCGCTCGGAATGTGGACACTTCAAACAGCAAGGGCTTTGGTGACAATCAAATAAGCGTTTGAATCTTGCTCAACCCTCTATGACCAGGTCACCTTGAGGAAGTTTCTCAACCTCACTGAGCCTCTTCTGAAAATTGGATGATATTGCCTCCACCACATGATGCGAGCCTCCTCTAAGGTCTCATGCATGAAGTCGTCTAGATAGTCCTGGCACAGGGGCTGGCCCACGTGAGTATTTGGTATCCCTTTTCTGTCCTCCCATAGCAGGCTCCCAGCGTCCCTCTGGTTTCCCCTGTGTGATCGCGGTGTACTTGTCTCTCTATACACTCCCACTCTTATTCTGTGTGACTATACTCATGACTTCTATAGGGACTAAGGTCCTAATTCATCTTGGTTTCCCCAGGGCCAGGGCAAAACAGGTTCTTAGCTGAACAAACATATGAATGTTCATTTCTTTGCCCACTTGGGCCTTCCCTGGGAGGTGGCTAAGGAAGATCTCTGCTTCAGGGAGTGTGTCTTCAGGGCTTTATTTCTAAGACTTTGAACTTGCTGTTCTCCAGTTGAAAAGTGAAGGCTTACCTCTCTGTGCTGAATCCTTTCCTCCCCTTTTTTATTCTCCTTCTCCAGTGCCACCTGGAGGAGTCTGGTCATCTGTCTCCTCTGGAATTTCAGCCCTTCTCAAGTTTCAACTGCCCCCTTGCCCCCCTCAATCACCCAGGCCCTGCTGGTCAGAGGAGGAAGGGGCCTTTGTAAACGCAGTGTAGTCACTGACAGAGAAGCTACCAGGAGGCAGGGCACCAGGCCTAATCCCAAGATTTATGTCATTAGCCCATTGCCTTTAAACTCCCTCCAGCTCCTTCCCTTATCTGTAAAATGCCCTGCTCTCCCTGCTGAGTCTGTGGGATCCAACAATAGAATGTGTGGGGAACTACCTTGAAAACTATAGAGCCCTAGATAAGGATTTTAAGACAAAATTACACTTACCTTTTAAGGGTGCTATTTGAATCCTTCACTGCTCAAGTGACACATAGGCCAAATGATCCAACAAGGTCATCCTTACATGACTGAACACTGAGCAGTGTAGTGACAGTTCTTCATTGCTGGGGCCTGGCACCTCCTGTGGGCCCGTAGCTGGGGCCATGCCTCCAAATGGCTTCACGCTGCAGAAGATGCGCCCAGCCACACACAGCCAAAACCCATTCCACCCCTTCTGCCTCCCCAAACTCAACAAAACGGCTTCCTTAAATCATTCACGCCCATCCTTCTTGCCTGAAAGGGGTTTGAATTCTGGGGAATGACGATTACTGGTACAGTGGGGCCTTGACTTACGAGTTTAATTCGTTCGAGACCGAGCTCGTTAAGGAGCTCGTTAACTCAAATTACTCTATTAACTCAATGCAAAAAATCGGCCGAGAGACAGCTGGTATCTCAAAAAACTCGTTAGTCGGGCCCCACTGTACTTGGGCCATTGCTAGAGAGGTGCTTCTTTAAGACCTCCCCTCCTCACCTTCTCCTTCTCCCCCACTACCTCCTCCAGAGCCCCTAACTCTCCCATGGTTCTGAAAGTGAGCAGAGACAAGAAGTCATGAGCTGAAAATGACCCTTTCACTTCGGTCACAGCACCAGTTGTTAAATAAAAAATGTAAACACTTTCTTAGGTTGATCCCTTTAAAAGTGTTTCAATCTGTGTGATATTTGCAAACACCTCACAAAGAAACATCAGTACTGAGTTCTAGGCATTTTCACTGGCTCTTCCTGCTTCTGTGGTTTTCCCCAGGAGAAGCTTGGGAGCAGGAGTGAAAGTGAAGGGAGGCTCTGGAGCGAGATTTTTAGGTTCTATTCCATCTGCCCCTCACTTGCTGGGTAAACCGGGAAAGTTACATACCTCTCTGTGCGTTGGTTTCCTCATCTGTAAAATGGGAACCGTAATAATAATAGTATCCGCTTTCAAGACTTGCTTTGAATATTGAAAGATATAATCTGTGTGAAACACTTAGAACAGTGCCTGATACCCAGGGATGTTTAATAAAGTTTCATAATTGCCATGATTTGCATTTGGGAAAAATAATCATTCCTCCCTCATTGGATGTGTATAAAGTGTTTACCACAGTTCTGGGCAAAAAGTAAGTGCTCAGTAAACCTAGCTCCTGTCTGGAATGCCCTGCCCCCAACTGCCTATCAAATTCCTCCACAATGGAAGCCCTGCGGGAGCCCTGCCCTTCCCTTCCATGAAGCCTTTCCTGATTAGCCCAGTGGCAAGAGAGTTTTCTCTCTCCTGGTTTCACACATGGAACTTATTACCCTCTGTCATGTAACGTAATACTGTGCACACACCATCTCTCCAATCTAACCAGAAACTCACAGAGAACAGGGTGTGGATTAAAATTATATGACCCTTATTCATCCTAAGCACTTGATAGAGATTTGTAGATTTATTAAATAAAGGAATGAATGTTCTGATGAAACTGGGAATTCAATAATTTAATGAAAAGATAATATTTAAGGGTGGGACTTTTTTGATTCATTTCTTTCAAGCCTCCGTCTGTTTGGGTGGTCACACTCTCTTTTCCCTTAGGCCGAATAGCATGGGGGACCTCAGCTTAAATCATTCTGAAGTAAGACAGAGAACAAGCAAATAAAATAAACTATAAGGGGCCTCGTCAGCCCAGGATGTGGAAGCATTAGCACAAAAAGAGTTATTTAGGGTGAGAGTATAAAAGAAAACATCAGGAAGTTCTTCCTTTTGCTGAATGAGGAAAAACTGATAATAGTTCTAAACCCTGAAGCTTATAAAAGTGCTCATTCATCAATTAACTCTTTGTTTAGGGAGAAGACTGTTCTTTGCCTTCATTTTCAAGACACTCTCTGTTGGGGGGTGAGGTTGCAGTTCGTTTGTGTGGGCCTCTTCCCAACCCGGCCACTAATGCCTTTCTCGGCCATGCCATGGGCAGCAGAAGGAAACCAGCGAAGCTCAAGTCAATTCAGTTCCAGGCAGTAATTTAGGTCCTAAGTTTGGGAGAAAGTGAGCTTGCGTGCGGCTATTGACTGAAACTAGAATTGAGAGATGATCTGTGGATTTCACGTACTTAGTACAGTAATCGCCCCCCTCCCCACACTCCACCTCTGCTTCCTTCCACTGCAGTCACTATGGACAACTGAGAATTGGTTCCCCAAATGCATCGTTTGGTCCCAGATTGAGCAATTCTTACCTAGGCTTTTCCCAAGCTCTTGTGAAATCTGTCCTTTAGGGAATTCTCTCATTTGTGTTCAAAGAGACAACATATTTATATTTGGTGTTTTTGTGTGAGCATCTTGTGCATGTAGCCCCAAACAGTCCTACATGTTTGATGAATAAACAGATGACTCCTCCTAAATAGATCAGTCACAAGTATTTGCAGAATACAAAAAATACTGAGGCTGTGTTCTGATTCGATTATTAGCTCCACCCACCGCACCCAGGCCAAGCTCAGCCCTCCACAGACCTTCAGTTCATGGGTGGGCCAGAGCGGGGATGGATTGGCTCACTCAGCTGCAGACCCCTCTGCCTAAGGAACCCAAGGCTACCCAGCAATTGCTAGGAGCACCTGCACCCAGGGCCATCCTCCAACCACCTCCAACTGCTATTCTGTCGCCCTGGAGCACAGGTGGCAGCTGCAGTGGGCAAAGGTGTGTAGAGACACTGAGGCAGAAAGAAAAGCTCTTCCTTTGCTTTTCTCCACGTGTAAGTGGCAAAGGCTAGTAATAGGACTCTTTGCTCTGAGTATTGGGCCATACAGTACTTCCTTCCAAAGAGCTTTCAGCTGATCCATCTTCTGCCTAAATTCTGGCCCGAGCGTTCCAGCGCTGGAGTTTACCACATACAATCTGTGGGGCCTCAGCATAGACCCCCCAGGAGGCTAGAAAGGCAGAGTGATAATTACTTGGTGGAATAGATCAGACTACTCAATTTTGCCAATTGAAGGGCATGAGAATGGTCTACCTTCATACAGTTGTATTTACTGACTTATTAATCCACTATTTAAGTGTTCCATAATTTAGAAACTTCCTTGCTTTGTAAGTGGTAAGAATTTCCAGTTAAAGGCAATCATTGTAATCCCAACACCCACTCTGTTCCTAATTAGCTCTGTAATTAAATTACCAATTAAAGAGAACTGAAAAAACTCTTCATTGGATAAAATAAAATGCCCTTAATTATGATGTTGTATCCTTGGTGAACAGAAGCAGAAATATATATATACACACACACTCATGCGCTCACACACAAGAAATTAAATATATATGTACCCATCTATAAATGTCATCTTTCCGTAGACGTTTCCATACCAGAGCTTCACACTCAAGCTACATGCCAAAGTTGTGACTCTCCCTGTTGTTTCTTTTTTTTTTTTTTAAGAGGGTGGGTGGAAGAGAAGAGGGAAGAAGCAAGACAACTTTATTGGTTCAAATTTGTCTCATGAAAATAATGATATTGATCAAATTTATAGGGCTTGATTCAAAAGGGAATTGTACAAGCTACTTCCAAATGAGAGCAATATAATACAAAAAGGCGCATAAGATATAATGCTATCATCTAAAGGGCTAACTTTTGCTACTATTAACCCTGCCTTCTCTCACACAAAAGCAGTTAGCCTATAAGATACAAGAGTGATTTAGGAATCCCTGGGTATTGTGCCTTAGTGGGGTCCAAAGTTTGGGTTCTATAAACCTTCGTGTGCCTTTCATGGTTTCCTGATGCAGAGTGCAAGAGAGGGAATAAAGACTGAGGAACGGGAAGGAAAGGAACTTTCTTTTTATATTATATATATTTACATTTTACAAAACTTACCACTTTTTCCCTGAGGGTACAGAATCACTAGTGTGTTAATTAAGTTCACAACTGCACATACCAAGTCAGGAAATACCAAAAGAAGAAGAAGAAAAAGAAAGCTTCATGAAGCAAAACTGAGTTGCTAGGGTTGCCCATGGCATATAACGAAGTTATACACTGCCCTACTGTTCAAGCATTCCAAATTTTAAATGTGCCAAGTAAATCACTTCTTAATTATTGGGGAGTTTAATTCATTTCCCCAACTCTCCTCTGCCTCCCTCCTGCCCACTGCCTCTCCCAAGGTTTTCTACATCTCTGTGTATTTTGGTGAATTACTTTTTTAAGTCCTGAAGCTAGATTTTGTGTTGTATACTTCAATCAGCGAGAAAGGAATTTAGCACAAACATTCCAAAGGAAATTCTAGTAGGGCGATGAAACTTAGTGTGGAAACTTATCTGAAAGGGGACACGGGATTGGGAAAGCTCTTATTAAGCAGTCGTTTTCCATGGACGAAAACTGAACTCGTGTCCCTGCTACTGTACGCATAACAAGAGCCACATTTGTAAATATCCTTTGTGTATCTATATGTTTATAATTTTGAATGAATCCCAGAAATAGAATCCTGAAGTCTATTGGGCACTTGCTACTTTAAGGTTGGTGCATAACATGACTAAGTACAAATGATTGCCCTTCTTCCCTCTCCTAAAAACAAAACAAAACAGTTCCATGTGTGTCTTGGCATTTCCTGGCAAAGACTCTAAAAAGCCCAAAAGAAGATGTAGAAGAATAATGCATCCATAGTCTGTAGCTAAAACTTAGACACAACTTCTAGTGGCCAGCACTTTCCCCCTCACAGTTCTTAGAAATGATAGAGGACGGTGTTTTCCATTTTACAAATGAGGAACCTTAATCTATCAACGGCTTCCATTCACAGTTACAGAAGATGATGGGCTGTCAGGCCACCCCAAGATAAGAACAAAACCAAGATGCAAACCCCCAAACCTGATCATCTTGAGAAACTTATTAAAAGTATTAAAGCCGTTCAGGCAGCATTTGAATTTTAGAAAGTCAGCCTTTCTCATCACATCGGAGGGACGGTGCATCTCCCCGGAGCACGTGATGCTCTGCTTTTGGCTGAGAAAGCTGCACCCCGTAGCACACAGCTCTGCAGCAGGACCTCTTTCTACTGAGCACGCTCGCTTCCCACATGAGCTGCCATATGTCTTACCCTTCACAAGAAGTTGGGTGTGAATCCATTTTTATTTTAGCAAGGACTCTGATTCTGTTCGTCATTAATCTTCCCCCTTTGTCTCATCCCTCATCTCCTGCCAAATGACTTTTCAAGTACTCGCTGAACTTATTTTAAAGGACAAAGCATTCCTATACTCCCTCTGTGAAGAGATGCAATGAGAAATGAAAAGGACAGGAGGACTTTTTTTGTTTTTGTTTTTTTGGTTTACTGAAGGATTTGTGGATAAGCTTCCACAGTTGAATAAATGCTTTTCACTAAAGGGAACCTATTAAAGAAATTTAGTGAAATGTACTCTAGTCATCTCTAAGTGGACACTAGTATAGGGAGTCTCAAACTTTACTATTCTTATAGTGTCTGGTCAATGTGTTCAAAAGGTAAAACCCTGACCCCATCCCCATCTGGCCCAGTGATTCCTAGGGGCCAGGTAATTCTAATGCAGGTGGTCCTTAGACCACACCTTGCAAAACAGTGGCCCAGTAGATGTTTATCCACGTCTCAGAGATAATTTGCAGTCCTGGCTTGAGCAGGGCCTGGCTTCAGGATATTGGAATGTTAAGAGGTCAGGGCTCACGGTCTTGGGCTGAGACAAGGGGGCCTGAGATGTCAAAGGTCACCTGGCCACTTCTTTTCTGAGTCTAAGGAGTAACTTAGATTTTCTTGTTTGCGTGAGTTCCATGCTCACCCATTAGCAAAATAAAGAGCGGCCTGTTCAGATTCTTTCTGTGAATCCTTCCCTGGGTGCCTTAGAGCAAAAGGCCTGTGTTCTCCCAGGAGTAGGCTTTGCTCTTTGTAGGGCTGTTTTCTCCTTCCACTCAACTCTCAGTACTCAGCTTGTGCAGAGCAGTGTTCTTGTTCTGAATCACATTTTTCATGTGCACCATAACTAATCTGGACTTTGAAAATCAAAATGGGAAGCACAACATGTGACCTGAATGCAATTTTTTTTCAATAACCAGAGCTCTTAATATTTAGTTTTGCTTAATGACCCAAGACGCGGATCCACACGGATTACAATTTCTGCCCCATTCAATTCACGCACAGGGTAGGATTCATATAACGTGCCTTTAATTTTTTCACATAAATAATTAATTCTACATTTAAAAACACGTTAAGATGTCTTATTTCTTAATCAGCTAATTTGACTGGGAAACAAAGATGCCCTTTATTCCCATTTTCTTTGAGTCGTGTTACTGTAGTAAAAGTTCCCCACAAGATTTGGCCTTCGCTCACAAGTTTCGCGGCTGCCAATTAGTTTCCAGAGTCGCTATTTTACAAAAATGCTTCTCACTTCTAAAAAATGTAATTGAATGTCTGTTCATCACAGAGTTTCTTGTGTTCAAGCCCAGGGTGTTAAACATTTTTCGGGTTGACTTGGGTCAGCTTTGAAACATTTCAGACAGTGAAACTTGAGAAGGGACCGTATGCTATACTGTGTCCCTCACATCCTGTTAAGTATTAAGTGGATATTTAAATGGACTTGTTATACCTCGAGACCGCCTTAAAGTGAGCCATATAGTTTACAAGACTGTTCATTAAATGAGAGGATTGCATGGGATGCACATGTATTTTCATCATCTTTCACATTGGCCCAGAGTTGCCCTTTAATTTTCAGACTAATTAAAGTAACACACTGTACTGCAAAGAGTGGATGCCTGCGCTTCTACAGAGATGCGAGCACTGATGAGAACGGAATGGTGGATTTTCTTTTCTTTAAAAGGAATGGAAGAAGAAAGAATTCGCCTGAGTGGACCTGTTCCATTCAGGGCTCCTATTTGTTCCACTCCTGGGTCAAGTTTTTAATTTAACAAGACTGCGTTTTGGGGGAGTTTTTGACCCCATCTGTTTGGGGCCAGGGTGTGCCCCACCTGGTGGGGCAATTGATTTTCGAATTAACTGGGCTTTATTGCAGAACAATAGAGTGATTGTTTCGTTGCTTTTAAGCACTAGGATTCTTGGAATCTGATGGGCAAAAAAATAAATCAGACTGCAGTGCGCAGCTCTCTGGGCTGCTAATTGCATTTGACCCATTATCCTCCTCCCCAGCCCCGGTTCAAACTTTGACACGGCTGACTTAGAGTTTGAAATGTAAATGGAAGGGCTGCTTTTGCAGGTCATCATACTGTGGAAAGTTCGTTCCTGGAACACTCTTCAAGGCCCGGAGAAGAGAAGAAACAGATATGAGCAATTATCCCAGGATTGTGCAGCTGCTGGCATTTGCTGGGCTGGCAGACGCAGCTCTGGGCCCTTCTCCACCAGCACCACCCAGAGCAAGGAGCAGCAACGGAGGGAGCTGGGCTGCCCAAGGGCACAGCAGCAGAGGTGCCAACCGCCCATGGCTCATCATGCCCAAGGAGGTAGGGGCTGAGGACATCTCCCCTCCTGCCTCCCTCAGCCCACCCTTAAAAAGCATGTTGCACAGGCTTATAGTTAGCAACTCTTTGCTGAATCTCCCGCTTCCTCCTCAAGGCTGTGCCTTGCCACCCATAAGGCCTCTTTGAAAAGAGCACAAGGTTTATAAAGCCTCTCTCTTTCTTCACAAAGAAAAGTTCCTCCACTCCTGGGAAGCTCATCTGAAAGCAATAGCTGGTGCTGCTCCCCAGCCTGGATCTAATGAAGGATGTGAGTGTGCACCCCGAGCTGGGCTCCCCTGCAACCGAGGCTCTCTCCCAGGGGTGATCCTCAGTTGATTTTGCAGTCACTTTAAAAATAGGGCCAGGCCACGGCTACTATGGGATGGAGTTGGGCCCTGAGAGGCGAGAAGGAAGAAGAAGGGAGAGCACTGGTGGGGAAAGGGTGATTTCCGTCAGGAGGGGTTCCGGGGCTCAGAGGCGATTGCAGCCAACCGAGGAACTGGGTCCCAGCCCAACTCTCCAGGCTGGGAGGAAACTGATCTTGTAAAGGAAGGGGATGGGGAGCCCCTAGAGAGCAGGCTGCAGCCATCACGCCATCACAGAGCCACTTTAGCACGGGAGTCTGCCATAGCCCCTGGAGCTGCACCAAGGGGGCAGTGTGGAGAGAGCTTCATTCAGGGAGGCAGCTGCGTTCAAATCTCAGCTTTGCTACTTACTTATTGACCTTGGCAAGATCCATACCCTTCTGGCTCAGTATACCAAATGCTCACAGGTGTTGAGACACAATTGTCTAGTCGTGGGGCATTCATTCGGTGCTAAAGCCGGGTGTGTGGTAAGTGTTTGATAAGTTCCAGGTAACGTGATTATCAGAACCAAGGTCAGACCTCATCTTGCTTGCGGAGAAAAGTTCAGAGTCTTCCAAAGCAAAGCACACGTTCAATCAGCAGAGTCAAAGCAGCACGTATCTAGGGAGGCCTGACTTCCGGCAGGCTGAGCTCCTCCTGCCTGACACTGCTCACCGCCCTGGGGAGGAGACAGAGACAGCGACACCCATAAAAGAACAAAGGCTCCACACCGGGCTGGAGGGTTCCCACACTACCACTGAACTTAGATGTCTCCTCAAAGATTGGGAGTCCAACCCAATGTTGCTATGGACTGTGTTTGACTATGATTTATTTTCTACGTGGGAAATCAGAGGATGGTGCTTTTATGAGTTTAATTCTAGCTCTTGCACGTATTAAGAGGTGGGGAAGGCCCCCAACATTGGCAGTACGGCGAGAGTCATCCCGCCCGTGTTCTCAGCTCAGAGGTGGAAAGATGTACTCTGTTTGGGGCCAGGTCTACACTGCACCCGGATCCTTATATTTGCCAGTAAATATAGAAGCACATGGAGTTATTAATTAGCATTTATGAGCTCATTGGCATTCATAAGTAATGTCAACACAAGATGATGAACTAAGCTGGATTGTTTGGGAAGGGGAGATGAGAGAGAAAACTTGTCTCTCCACTTGGATTCATATAAATGTTACTTCTCTAGAATCCACCCCCACATAGGAGTCAGCAGAAATAAACACAAATACACAAGGCAAGTCAGTAAATTCCCTATGTATGAGGGTGGCCTCTTCAGAGTTTCTGGTTTCCATTACTAATCTATTTCATATTGAATGGATTTGAAACTCAGTTTAAAGAAAACACACAGTAGCAACATTGCCATCCAGGGTGGCCATATGTGATTCTTTGTCATGAGCTTTTCAAGATGAAAGAAAACTCAGAGACCATTACATCACCCCACCATGCTTCGGGTAAGGAAACCGAGGTCCTAAGGTTGGAAGCAGAGCTGGGTCTGGAAATTCCACCTCTCCACCTCTTTTTCTAAAACTCAAACCTTCATAAAATGGATCCATTGGTTTGGGGCTGAAAGTCTCTCTGGCTCCAATGTTATCTCTTTGTTTAAATTGTCCTCTCCACCAAAAAAGACATGGTGGTTGTGTTTTTTCCATTCTAATGTCTTTTGGGAACCAAGCAGAACTCACTTCCCCTTTTGATCAATCTTTCAGTCCAGCTCAACAAGAATTGTTGGCAGCTGATGTTCTGGACTTTGGTCCTTTCTGGGCAGGGCAACCAAGTGAATCACTGTGAGCACCACCTGGCTTCTAATGGAAACAGGATGGAAATTATACTGGGCTTACCAAAATCTAATTTGCTAGTGACTGAAAGGGGCTTTTGCAGAGGAGAGAGCAGCAATTGGGTGAAGGAGGGGACAGAGACAGGATTAGAAACCTAAAGACCCTCCAGAGGACTTTCAACTCTCAGTCCTTCCAGCCACTTAGAAATCTGACCATTTTAATGCAGATCTACAACATTTGAATTAAATTTAATAGTGGTTTTAATAGGTTAAAAAGAAACCACATTTTAAGGCTTGTCCCACGTTCAATTTATAGCAGGTGTTTTGCTTACAAAAAGCTACTCACAGAGGATGGTCCCACAGTCTCGGTTGAAGCGCTCACTTTTCATGATTGTCTTACACAATCTTAGCTGTATTAAACTTTTATTTAATTTCTAAAGGATACCCTGTATCTCTCAATTATCATGTCTAATTTCAAACTTGATTTTCACTAGCAGCCCACCACAGACATTCGGCTCTGAGTCTCCGTGTGTAGTATGTAGGTTGACACCTTGGGCTATGTTGGAACAAATTTGGCATTAGATCTGTGTGGACTAGATGGGAAATGAGGGAAGACCAAGTGCTAACCCAGGATACAAACTGTTCAGTTCTTTGAAGTTTTTATGGATCCCTAATTTGGAACAGTTGGCCCAAGTGGGACATTCTGGTGACATAACTTTACAAAACCACACCTTTGCAAATAAGCATGGTTTTCATGCTTATAGACTGGCAATAGTTCTTAATCTGATTGCTGATTATTCCTCAAACCATTATTTTGTGTTTTGTATGGTTATTCAGGAATAAAACAACCAAGAAACCAAAGGTGACCTCTACCTCATATTTGAATTTATCTACATAGAATGGTGGATGCTACCTGGAATCCAGTGTTGACTTTTAACTTGGTCAGGAACTTGTTGCCAAAGTAGTTCACATGTCGCCTTTGTTTCCTAATACATGATGGTTTTCTTGACTTTTTTTTTTCCTTTTTCACCTATCAGTTCATCCCTGGCTACAGTATTGTCTGATCATTGGAGCTCAGAATCTTTCTTTAGGCTTCCTGGGGAGGCTGAAATCTTGGGTTTTGTAACTAGAATTGGGTGGTAATCTTGTGTGGGCTCTCTGTCCTCAGAAGGATCATTAATGAGTTTCACTGACTCAGTCAAGTGGCCCACACCACCAAGGTCTTTCCAAGCTTCAACAACATTCAGATGCTTTCCAAGCTTCTAGACGGCTATTTCAAAGAACCAGTGTTCTCCTGGAGCTGTGAGCCCACAATCCATCATTGGCTTTCCTTGCTGTCCCTTTGGGCATTGCTGTTTTTAATAATTAAGGGGAAATGGGGTAATTTTTAGCAATATAGAAAAGCAAAAAAGCATCAGCAAGTCCAATGCTACAGACCAACCTCAATGATGTCTTTTCAGCAGCCGGATTCACTATCTGCCAGAACTGAGATCTGCTATCTGTGTAAAATGCTTTTGTAAGGCGTTATGTTTAATGACCAAACAACAATCAGGAAGCTGCCTTTTGGGAAAGTAAGAGAGAGAGCTTCAAGCAGGAGACAGAAGAAAAAAGACTGAAGAACACATTAGAACCCCATTCCTCACTAAATCCACATCACCCCCAGGATAGAGCTGATACTCCTCCACATGGAGAGAAGAGCCCTGCTTTACCTTACCTTGTCCTCTATGCTCCAGCAGCATCCAGCCACACTATTTTTCACCTGTACCTTTGCTGTATCTGGAATATTCTTCCACTGCACCCTGATCTTCTTTTCCTTACAAGACTAAGCATAGGCATCAACTCCCCCTGGAAGTGCATTCCCATGATTCCTCTCTGAGCACCAGATTGAATAAGGCATATTTTCTCTATGCTCATCTCTACCACTCCATTTACCATAGTGTTTATAATAATTTGGTTAAGTATCTTTTTCCTTCACTTGACTGTGAGTTTCTTAAGGGCAAGAACTATGTCTTATTTCTCTTATTTATTTTCTTACTAGAGGCCCAGTGCATGAAATTTGTGCAGGGGGGGGGGGGATTCCCCTCAGCCCAGCCTGCACCCTCTCCAATCCAGGACCCCTTGGGGGATGTCTGACTGCTGGTTTAGGCCAGATTGGGCCTAAACCGGCAGTCGGACATCCTTCTCACAGTCTGGGACCCCTGGCTCCTAACTGCTCACCTGTCTGCTTGCCTGATCACCTTTAACTACCCCACCCCTGTTGGCCTGGTCACCCCCAACTGTCCTCCTTGCCGGCCTGGTCACCCCAATTGCCCCCCATGCCAGTTTGGTCACCCCCACCTGCCTCCCCTGTGGGCCTGGTCACCCCATGCAGCCTGCTGCTTGGTCATTTGGTTGCCCCTCACTAACCCCCCTGCAAGCCATAACCCATATGATGCAGTGTACGGCTAATTTGCCTTCAAACGTCAGGTGGTCATTATAATCTGGCAACTCAGTGTCCCCCAATGGGAGCTTTCTTCCTTTGGAAACCAAGACCTCTAAGCCTGCAGAGTCCAGAGTTTGGGAGAAGGGAAGTACAAATTCCCTGAGTGGGTTACAGGGAGTAATGGTAAGCAAAGCCACACTACTTTCACCCCTAGGCTCTTGGACCCATGTGTTCTTCCTACTGGGTCATAGCTCCATATAATGGCCAATGATTTATAATGTGGTCTGCACCCTAGAGGATGGTGCTTGATCTTCACAGACAACAGTGCTAAGCTGGTACCTCAGCTTTGCCTTCAAGAGGCCATTCCATCACTCCAGCAGACCAGCATCTTCTAGGTGGTACTATATGAGAGAGGTAAGGATAACCCATTGCCATGTGCCCTCTGGTGCACCTCCATTGGCATAAAGTAGATCCCTTGATGTGACAGGATGTGATGTGGAATCCATCAGTGGATGCTCTAAGCCTTCAGATGCAGATGGTGGTGCCATTTGAGGCTCTGTAGGCAGGAAAGGCAAACCCTGGAATATTATTTTTTCAAGTTAAAATAAATTGCTGCCCCTTATAGCAATGCAGCCAATTTGCCACCAAGTGGCCGGTTGGCGACCTCAAAGGATAAGGCCATATTAAGCATTGTTCTCTGTTGCTGACAAATTGGACATTTGGCAGAAGCAATAGCTGCATTAGTTTGGTGAGTGGACACATGCTGTGGACACATGTATAGCTTCCAAATCCCCCATGGCTACTCCATTTATGTACCTATTGTGTCAGAGCTAGGTTAATCAATGGCAGTGGCTAGTTGATATCAACTAGCCTAGCCATGCTATCTTCATGTTTATTTAGTACCTTTTCTTTCTGGATGTTCTCTAGTAGATGTTAACCTTTCATACAAAGATTGTCATACTTTCACACCCATTTCCACAGGAATACCTTTTTCTCAGAACCCCTTGTCTTCCCATCTTTTTTCTGGCTCCTGATCATTCAGCCAATGATCCTGAGTTTATATATATATATATTCTATTTCCTCACAAAGTAGATGAGCAAGCAAGTACATCATTTGAAGCTATGCCCATAGGGAGTATTTTTACTAATTGCTGACTTCAAGGTCACCACTGAGTAGGGCTTCCATGCAGCAGCAGTCCATTTTCTGTCTGCAGCCACATACCAAGTCAATACATTCATGAGCCAAGCTCAGTCCTTTACGTTCTCCATCAACGGGTCATAAGGGACTCCCATGTGGCCACAGGTGTGCACTGAGGAAGAGGTGGTGGATGATGACATGGGTAGTCTACGTATGCCCTTTGGCCTACTCATGTCCAGTCCTGAGTGTACCCCTTTCATCTTGCAATGGATTATTTCTAGGCTTACTCACTCAACCTATAACTTGCTAGGTCTATGAAAAAACAGTTTATCACGGACAGTTCTAGCTTCGTAATCATTTGATAACTAATAGGCAGAGTACCAGAGCATACCAGGAGCTACTTTTCAAAATGTGCGTAGTCTGTCTTCTGGACCCTCCCACTGAGCATAATGAATAGATGAGATTTTTGACCTTACTGTGATATTTCCACTCTCTCATGCCCATTTCTGAGACTTTTCATTCACCCACCAACTTTCATAGTAATTTATTTCTACTTTGTTTTACATGGACTATTATTTATCCAAGTTTCTGAGGGTCATTCTATCAGAATAGTAGCAGCATCCCAGGGCCATTGTCAGATGTCCTGTATCCCAGAAGAGTGTTCCCATATAGATAAATTCTCTGTAGCATAACATTACTAGAGGCCCAGCACACAAAATCATGCACAAGTAGGGTCCCTAGGCCTAGCCTGTGATCAGGGCCATGTCTAATGCCCCACGATGCTTGTTGCTGCCAGCCCTATCCTGCGATGCTAGCCGCTGCCCTGCAACACTCCGTGATGCTCCATAACGCTCGCCTCCACCACCCACAACACTCCTCGACACTCTCCACCCCACAAAACTCTGCGATGCTCCCCGCCCTGCAATACCCTGCAATGCTCATCACCCCGCTTCACTCTGCAACGCTCGCCACAGCCCCGCAATGCTTGCCGCCACTCGCCACTGAATGCTCACAGCCACCCACTGCCCGCTGCCTGCCGCCTGCTGCCGCTCAATAGTCCCCAGTCCTGCCCCGCCACCACCCCCCAGTTTGCTGTGGCTCCCCGTTCCTCATCCTGTGATCAGAGCCTGCGGGGTAGGGTGGAGGGGGGGAGAGGAGAGGGATGGAGAGGTAGTCAATGCACCTCATGGCAACTGGTCCAGCGGTCATTCTGGTTGTTACGCTTATGGTCCCTGGCCTTTTATTATATAGGATATGTCTTTGTCAGATGAGAGAGCTCAAAAGAGCTAACACCCCAGTAGCAATGCGTACAATTTATGCCCATGGTATTGGTTTCAAATACCATTTCCAATAAAAGGAAC
>NW_006288633.1:1820966-1822112 GCF_000327345.1 Myotis davidii
CTATTTCTCCATATTTCTCAAATGCCTGATACATTCACCCACTAGTGCATTCCCTTCCATCAGCAAACTGTTCCACTTCTCCTCTGCTACCTTGTGCCAGGATCTTGCATTGTTCTATCTAACCCTAGAGAGGGAGTCCTTGTGGCCAGTAGCTAGCAGGTGATCAAGCTCCAGAATCCCCTTTTGGCATCACCTTTCTCAGACTACCTCTGGTACCAACTATTTAGATTGGGTTCTCTGAGAATCTGACTTTCAACCAGATATTTATGAGCAGGAAGTTTATTAATGCATGCTCTTGCTCAAATCACTATTTCCAGAGGGAAAGCAAAGGGAAGGAAAGATGACTGGGCCATGGGAGAAGCTGGGCTCTGATGTAGTGATGACAAAGGCCTCAACCAACCGGGCAGAGAACTCTAAGCTGGTTTGCACTTAGTAATTGTCCCAAGGTGGGGTGAGGTAGACAGACCTTTATGCCCCCCCCTGGAAACCAGTCTTTGGATACAGGTTTCCCAACAAAGGGATGTGACATTGAGTGAAGAGGTTCACTTGAGCAAAGGCAATTAACAGAGGGGCTGACAGCTGAAGCCTATGGGCCAGCAGCACTCCTAGCAGCTGAAGGATTAAGTCCTTCCATCCTGATGGGATTGGGTGGTGTAGCATACTGACTCCTACAGAACCCAGCTCTACCTCTTACTAACTGTGCGACCTTAGATAAGCCAGTATGCTCTCTGGGTCTTAGTTTTCTGATCTGTAAAACAGAAATAACAGTAATGCCAACCTCATAGTGCTGTCATGAACATTAAACAAAATAATAATGGCACACAATCAGCACCGTAGCTTCTTGTAGCTGTCAGAAGCTTAGTGTTTGTGTGAGAAGTTAAGACTACGCTATAAGATACAACAGACTTGCAAAATTGTGGGTAGTAGATGCTTAGAAGGGGGGAAAATCAAGGAAACAAAAAAGGGCAAAAAAGAAGAGATGGTCCACAGATATATGGAGTTTAGAAAGGTGCAACAGAAGAGGACAACTTCCAGGGAGGATATTAACAAGAGCCAAGGCCCAAGAAGCAACAATGGCCTTTGCAGGACAATGAGGAAGTCATTCTGGCTGTGATAGTGCTTCCTGCCCAGAATTACACTAAGAGG
>NW_006288633.1:1825959-1861987 GCF_000327345.1 Myotis davidii
CTATTTCTCCATATTTCTCAAATGCCTGATACATTCACCCACTAGTGCATTCCCTTCCATCAGCAAACTGTTCCACTTCTCCTCTGCTACCTTGTGCCAGGATCTTGCATTGTTCTATCTAACCCTAGAGAGGGAGTCCTTGTGGCCAGTAGCTAGCAGGTGATCAAGCTCCAGAATCCCCTTTTGGCATCACCTTTCTCAGACTACCTCTGGTACCAACTATTTAGATTGGGTTCTCTGAGAATCTGACTTTCAACCAGATATTTATGAGCAGGAAGTTTATTAATGCATGCTCTTGCTCAAATCACTATTTCCAGAGGGAAAGCAAAGGGAAGGAAAGATGACTGGGCCATGGGAGAAGCTGGGCTCTGATGTAGTGATGACAAAGGCCTCAACCAACCGGGCAGAGAACTCTAAGCTGGTTTGCACTTAGTAATTGTCCCAAGGTGGAGTGAGGTAAACAGACCTTTATGCCCCCCCTGGAAACCAGTCTTTGGATACAGGTTTCCCAACAAAGGGATGTGACATTGAGTGAAGAGGTTCACTTGAGCAAAGGCAATTAACAGAGGGGCTGACAGCTGAAGCCTATGGGCCAGCAGCACTCCTAGCAGCTGAAGGATTAAGTCCTTCCATCCTGATGGGATTGGGTGGTGTAGCATACTGACTCCTACAGAACCCAGCTCTACCTCTTACTAACTGTGCGACCTTAGATAAGCCAGTATGCTCTCTGGGTCTTAGTTTTCTGATCTGTAAAACAGAAATAACAGTAATGCCAACCTCATAGTGCTGTCATGAACATTAAACAAAATAATAATGTGATGCACCTTCATATCGAACCTGGCACACAATCAGCACCGTAGCTTCTTGTAGCTGTCAGAAGCTTAGTGTTTGTGTGAGAAGTTAAGACTACGCTATAAGATACAACAGACTTGCAAAATTGTGGGTAGTAGATGCTTAGAAGGGGGGAAAATCAAGGAAACAAAAAAGGGCAAAAAAGAAGAGATGGTCCACAGATATATGGAGTTTAGAAAGGTGCAACAGAAGAGGACAACTTCCAGGGAGGATATTAACAAGAGCCAAGGCCCAAGAAGCAACAATGGCCTTTGCAGGACAATGAGGAAGTCATTCTGGCTGTGATAGTGCTTCCTGCCCAGAATTACACTAAGAGGGGTTGGGTTATAAAAGCTTAAAAATCCAGTCACAAACAGCTGCTCTAGAGACCCCAACAGACCATAGTACAATTGGGTTCACAAGTGGTGTGAGGGACATCCCCAAGGAATGAAATATGTTGGCATGAGTGGGAAAGAGAGGAGGATGGAGACAGGAATGAGAGGGCCAAGAAGAGACAGACACAAAGGAGAGAGCCATGTCAAGGAGAGAGGAAGCCGAGAACAAATTGAAGTTAAAAGCCAATCCAGAAAGTGAAAGAGAAAACCAGAAATGAAGAAGAAATGGAGTTGAGCTGTAAGAAATCATGGTCTTCTGATTTCAGAAGTTCCAATTCAAAGGAAGTGTTACAGAAAATCATAATAATTTAGGGCTAGGTCAGCTGTGTTACTTCCTTGGAAAACAACACAAACACATGTATTAAGAAGACCAGTGTTTTGCTATATTATAAAATAGAGGCCTGGTGCATGAAAATTCATGCACTGGGGGGGGGGGGGGGGGATGGTGGTCCCTCAGCCCGGCCTGCCCCCTCTCACAGTCCAGGAGCCCTCAGGGGATGTCTTACTGATGGCTTAGGCCCATTCCCCGGGAGCAGGAGGAAGGCGCCACCCCCATCACCCCACTGTTGCTGCCACTGCTAGCCCTAGCAGCTGCTGTGGCTGCCTCCCCTCCTCGGCCCTTGCAGCCACCATGGTTTGTCCAGAAGGATGTCCAGAAGGACATGACATCTGGTCTATCTGGTTTAATTAGCATATTACCCTTTTATTAGTATAGATAGTTTTGAATGAATGTCCCTTCCCAAAATGCCTACTTTTCCAACAGGTGCAATATAATACCATCTGCCCAACAAAAGGACCTAAATGTCACTAACTTCATAAGAAAATATAATTGGCTGTTTAGGACCCTAATTTATTATGATGATATTTAATAATGTGTACTTATATAGCATGTTGGGACCTGAAATGAGTTGTGAATGTTAACTCTCTAACTCACACAACAGAAAGATAAGAAATACAACACTCCCCTTTTAACAGATAAGTTCATTCCACAAACATTTATTGGGCTCCTATAAGCCAGGCATTGTAACAATGCAGAAATTTGGCTACATGGGTTGGATTCACGCTGTTGGAGCACCTGCCCTTCCCCCAGAGGAAATGAGAGCCTTCCAAGAATGGACCATGACCTCTCTGAAGTCCTAGGGGCCAGCCCTGCCCCTGGAAAAGAGGAGTTCACCCATAAACGTAGATAGACTTTTTTTTAAAATTATATACTGAGAATTAGCTGTAAAAGTCTATGCTCTAGTTATTAAAAATATAAACCCAGACACTCTTGACTTCTGAACCATTGTAGTCACTGGACCTTACTTCCTGTAGAAACCCCCATCTGGGCTCTTCTGTCTGTTCTACTATAAAGCACTCACCCACCCTCTGAACACTGTGGATTATGCAATTCCCGTAGCCCTTTGCATTTATTGGAGACAAGGTCGAGGCTAAGGCTGGGCCCCACATTAAGGTTTGCTTTTTTCTTAAAGATTTTGGCTTCTATGAAGATTTTTATATTGAGCGGAAAAATGGAATTCTGGACCTAGAAATCACTCCAAGTCAATATTCTCTTGTTAGTCTGGGTTGGGTGTGGGAAAGTTCCATTTGGCAGTTCCGATTATAATGAGGCCCCGACTGCTATCAAATGGCCAGCAGAAAACAGGACTAAACTGAGCTCAAGACTTCGCTCTGACTCAGGCCTTAGGGTCTCACTGTGCGGGTGAGGCCGCTCTCCAGAGAAGTTCTTCGCAGGTGTCTGGTAATTGAACCCCTTCTCACGGGGTCCAAAACAAACCTATCACGTGCCAGACCAAAATCCTAGTGAACTGGAAAGGCAAATAGTCACGAATTTGTGCCTGCGTCTTGCACCTTCTGCCCCTCCCACATCCCAGTGTGGACGCCATTAAAAAGCTGGACGGCTGATATCTGGAAGTATCCTTCCCTCTTAGGACGAAGGCAGAGGTGACACCTGGTCCTAATCAGAAAAGCAGAATGTCTCCAAGCAAAGTGGCATGAAAATGCCCACATGCTACCCCCTGTTCTGGAGCTACCGCCCTGGAGACAGTCACTGAGGAAGGTCCATTCCCACAGATGTCAAAAATCAGGCCCTAAACACACACTTGACCAGAATACACCCTAATTAAGTTGTTGGCCATTTCAATTATGCAGGTTATCATTTCTCTTTACCTTTGCTCCCTCACTTTGCTCAGTGAAAGGCTGTATAAACCTCCTGCTCTCTAAAGAGCTTCAGATGATTACATGTAAACCGTGCGTGTGCAGAGGGCTGGAAAAGTCTAAGGAAGAGGCCTTGGCTTCCCTCCTTCTTTGAAAGATATGTCCTGTATCACTCAGCTGAAATTTACAGGGAGGAAAAAGAATCTCAGAGTTTCTTTGTACTGCTTTTTGGGGGAAGAGGGCGTCACAGTCTGTCTACGGCTGAGCCCACGGTTGTACATGAAAGCTAATATTTCCAGGGCCCTTCGTGGGATACCTTTCCCAGAATTCATGTTCTCACTGGGAAACTGAAATAGCGCACGAGAGTTACCCTAAGTAGATTTAAATAATTAAATTCAAAAATTCTCAAACCACTTGCTGTTTCAAATTTATTTCTTTAATAACAACTCAGACTCAGCAACAGACTGGATTAAGATTTCATTTATTCGAAATTTAAGGTATATCCAGCTCTGGGTGTTGTTTTTAAGTATTTAAGGGGAAATTTGTGCCTGGTGAAAATGAAGAGACTGCGGCATTATAAATTCATTTCCTCTATTAGAATCAGGGTCGTGCCTGCGCTGCAGCTGTTGGGGGAGGCAGTCGCCACGGGCTGGAGGGCGCGCCCCGGGAGCGGGCAACCCTTTGTTTCCCCACGAGGGAGATTTGGCTGGCCCCACACCCTCAGCAAGAACTATTTCCTCAGTGGCGCCAGGCAGTTGGGCAGAATCATCTGGGGTGGTTTTTATGTGGCAAAGCAAAGCACCCTCTGGGATTCCAGGCGACTTCTAAGGATCCATTTTCATCCACGACCTCAAACCATGCCTTGTCCCGGGCCCTGAAGAGGGAAGGCCACTGTGGCCTGAGCTGAGTTCCCTGACCTCCGAAATAACCCGTCCTGACACATTCCACAAAGCGGAGAGTGACTCAGAAAACAGGTGTTACTTCGCAGGTAACAGCCCCACGGTACTTACTATTCATGCTAACAATTTTACAAACAAGTGAGTTTCTTATACATTCATCGCCACCCCCAGGCATTCATATTCTTTTTAAGTACAGAAACCTTAATTAGATTTTGACCACAGACCCGGATTTGACTTACCCTGACAGGGTTTCCATTAGTGTAATCTGTGGGGGAATTCACTGTTTTAACATCTGTGTGCCTGAGGCCTATCTCACATTTACTGCAAAGCTCTGAAAAGCCTCCTTGTATGGCTGTATGTTTCCTCATGCTCCCCATTTCACGGAAGTCATTTCAGCACCAAACGGTAATTAGCAAAGGGATGGGCCTCAGCTGACATGAATGCAATTTATTGTTTTCCACGAGGCCCTGAACCAAGCAAACAAAGAGCACAGTCTAGCTGTCTGGCATTTTATTAACTTGTATTGTGCAGTGCACCTTACTGGAGGGAGATCTTCGGGAGGAATCCAGCAGTTTGTGTGTGGCAACACGCCGACTCTAGAAGAATATTAATTTCAGTTCAATTAGGCAAGTTTTGTGGTACCTCAGCCTGTAATATAGGACAGCCACTTTTATAATTATCTTCCGTATTAACTTTATCATCACCAGACTTTTGCATAAATGCAACCTTTCATCTTTGAAATGCCAACACTTCTTCAATTTTGGCAACCGTACAGCACTGCTAATTATTTGCTCATTATGTGTGGTTAACTGATGAATCATTAATAAATGAATGAATGGCTAATATATTTTTATGGTAATTGGAGATATAACTGATTGCAGACTTCCTTAGCTTCTCAAAATGGCACTGACTGAGCCGTGGCTGCCTAATTGTTTACAGATGATACGTGTGCCCCCACCCAGCGTTTCCCACAGTTGCGGTTTATCACTGGCATATTCTCATCAGTGTAGGGTGGCGGCTGGCCGAGGACCAGTCTGGGCAGAGGGGAGTGGGCAGCAGCATGACTGTGCTTCCGTTCTTGTGTTTCTGTCACCTCATTTGTTTCGGCTCAGCTGACACGTAACCATGTATGGGCCTCAAAGACATTTGCTAGCAATTCGAAGGCTCCTCGTGGACTCTATTTGCGGGGGCACTGGCAGGGCCACGGCTCTAACACCGCCGTGATTACCCTCTGTCAGAAATAGGGAGAGAGTCAGACGCTGACACACACAGACACACGCCATCCAACTGCCACGTGTCCCGCCTGGCCTGGCACAGACAAAGGAGCCGTGGCCAGTGGCCACCCAGCCTGGTGTCTCTGTGGTTGAGGGGTGAACGATGACTCTTTGCTAAGTTTGGTTAGAAGCCTGGAGTTCAATCTGCACCACCGACAGAGTCCAGAAAGTAAAATCCACCAGCGATCCTTAGCTCCATTCACCGACTCAGCCTTCCACGGCTGGTTAATGGGTTTGGAGATAACAGCTGCATTACACAAATTACACCGATCATACGGCAACATCAGTCACCACCTATAGTTTAAAAACAAAGAGTCTGTATTTGTTGACAATTCTTGTGGAAATGAAAGATAGAATACTGGCCAAATACAGCTTGTTTAGCTTCATACAAACAGACGGAAGATCAAGTTAAAAATGCAAAGGAGATTACCAATTCTTAATTATAATTATTTAACCAGGTGGGTAGTTTCTCCTAATGAACATTTCCATGAAAACAGAATAACTAATGACAGTCTTAAAGAAGCCTTTGTCTTCCCATGTACTAATGATCACATTTATAAATATGCAGCAAGGCCCCCGTGTACATTGCTAATGATAAGTAATTAAGCGCCAGGCGTGGGAAGCCAGTGAAAAGGGTCATGTTAAAGCAAGAGAGGAAATTAAAAATGCAATAAAATAAGTTGCCTAGAAAAGACTGAATAAACTTCTGGCTTCCTCTCTTTCCAGAAGGAGAAGTGGGTTTCCCCACTCTCACAGGAAAGCCAGGTCAAGCCATCCAGCAGCTGGCTCCCAAGTCAGACGGCATGAGTGATCAGCTTGCTCTCTGCCCTCATCTCCACATTATCCTATTGGTTTGCAGGCAGAGAATGTGGATTCAAAGGGCAGTTTGGGTCATTGGGAGAGAAGATGGGCCCCTGGAAGAAGGAAGCAGTCAGTCAACAAGGATGGATTCCTGTCATTGCCAAATTAAACTGGACTTTGTTATTGCTGATGTACCTACCACTTGTTTAATAAACCATGTTGACAACTTGGATTTTTTTCTCATCTTCTAGATGAAAAAGAGAGGACAAGATGGGTGCTTCTTCCGCTACAATAGAATAGCCTCTGTCTCTCTTCACGGTGTCTGTTTCCCCACCAGACCAGTGATGGCGAACCCATGTATGTCAGAGGTGACACGCGGACTCATTTTTTTGGTTGATTTTTCTTTGTTAAATGGCATTTAAATCTATAAAATAAATATCGAAAATATTTCCATATGTGACACGGCACCAGAGTTAAGTTGGGGTTTTTCAAAATGCTGACACGCCGAGCTCAAAAGGTCCGCCATCACTGCCACCAGACTGTGAGCTCCTGGAAGGTGAGGCCGCGACTCTGTGTGACTAGACATTATGTCCTCACACCTAGCCCTGCACCACATGTAGTGAGTGCTTCATGAATGCGGGTTAAATACATGCGTGAATGAATGAATGTTCAAAATGCACAGGCGATCTCTAAACCAAGCAGCGGTTTGTCAAAGAGCCCTTTCACATCACGACCAATCCAAGCAGCCCCACCACACCAAGGCCTGGACCTGGTGGAAAGACAGGAGGTATTTCTCTCAGGCAGGTCCTGAGAACGGCGCCGATTCTGCCATGTACCATCACCAGAGGGAGCAGTGGGCTGAAAGATTCCTGTTTGGGGGCTGACGAGGAACCTCCGTGTTTCTATTAAGCATTAAAGACACACAGAATAGATAACGGGCTCCTTGGCAAAAGAAAGGGGACTTGTATTTGGATTGCCAAAGCTCTTAAATAAGGACGAGTTTGATTCTTTTTTTTTTTTTTTTAATGTCTTAGTGAAGCTCTTAAACCACTGAAGATTTTTCTTTCAAACATTTCAAACTCGTCAGTCTCGAGTCTCTCAAGACCTCCCATTCCCTTGCTCCTCCAGACGGCTAATCCCTCAGTGAGGGGAATCTCATTTTCTGCAGCTGAAGTCGAGGGTTAACAAGAAGGGGAGCTTGATGTGCAGAAAAAAAGCAGGAACAAACAAGAATCAAACCTTGGTTGGCTATCTTGGGTCGTTTTTTTTTCCTTTTTTGGCCTCTGTTTTCTTAAACAAGTCCTTCGAAACAAGCCACAAGGCAGGAAATCCAGGGCTTGGATCTTTCTGCCTTGTTTTGAAACTCCTTCTGAATTCAAATGGATCATTTCCTCTCACATAAAATCTTCAGCAAGGCCACACTTCTTTTGTTATCAGAGTGTTGTCATCGGCAAGCCTGCTCCACTCTCATAAAAGCAATTTAGTACCTGACAGGCGAGCAATGCGTGTGTGGGCTTCGATTTGCCTTACAAATAGGGCTGCGAGGGAGTCTCCAGGCGCCTGCCCGGGGTGCATCCCAGCGTCTGGGCAGACCTTAGCTTCCTCCGGGCTTGCATTCTCCTCCAGAGAAAGTTCTGGCCGCCGCAGGGGCGCTCTGCAAGCTTATCCTGACCCCCAGTGGCCAGCCCTGTCACCGCCCCGCACCGCCCCACGGGTCCCTGGTCCCCGGGACTCAGGCACCTGGGCTTTCATTGACAGCTCAAACAAACTTCGGTTCTCACAAGAACCAACTGAGTGACATTTCGCAACTGCCAGTTCCACCATCCCATTCCTTCGAAGCAAAACCAGCAGTCCCCCGAGGTGTCCACTCCGCACCTCTCCATTTGCCGTGGCACTTCCCCCCAGGCTGCTCTTCCCACGCAGTCTTACTTTTGAGTGGGTCACGGAAACAGTGGAACTATGTTTCTGGGGTCCCCGCCTCGGGCCTGCCCCGGTGCTCAGTCAGCATTTCCGCGGAGCCGGGTTGGAATGGACCGCCCAGAGGTGAGCATCCAGGGCTGCTGCTGTCCCGCCCACAGGGTCACGCTGTTTCACAGGGTCAGCCACGGAAATCAACCTGCAGAAAACAAACAAACAAAAAACAACAACAACAAACGTCGTGGCCGTGACTAGAAGGGAGTCAGCAGTCCTCTCCCACCCCGGTGGTAGAGGTCGGATTTAGCAGGCAAAAATACAGGACATATTTTTGGACATAGTCATACCAAAAAAGATACGCTGTTTATCAGAAGTCCAAATTTAGCTCAGGGTTCTCTCTGTTATCTGGGAACCCCACCTGGGGCCGAAGGGAAAGGCTTTGTTTTGTGGTTTTATAGATCGGCTCCTGACCAGACCCTGGATAGTCCTCGGCATTAGGCCAGGGTTTTTTGTTAAGAGTGGGAAAACAGAATGAACGTGACTTCTCCGGGCGCTCAGACCTCCCTGAGCATTGGCCCATTTCTCAGACTCTCAGTCCTCTTCCTCTTTTCCTCCCTCCCTAGCTCTCCAGAGGGGGGCAGGCCCCTGTCATAAAGGGCCCCCTTCCCACAGTCAGCCTCCCTGCACTGTGCCCTTGCTCACTCACACAAGGTAGCTATTGTCACAACCAAGGTTTTTAGGGGGTAGTAGATTCCTCTGCTGCAGGCTCTTGAAGAGCTAGAACTGCTTACATTCTGAACTGTTTGTATCCACTGAAATGTAAAAAAAAAAAAAAAAAAAAAAAAAAAAAAAAAAAAAAAAAAAACAAAAAAAAAAAACAAAAACAAAAAAACCACAAAACCAAAAAACCAAAAAAAAAAAAAAATCATCAGAGAACTCAGCAAAAATAATAACCAAGGGCTGGGTAGTATGGACCCTTAACTTTATAAGCATATTTTAGGGCCAACTTTAGAGAAATTAAACCAAGTTTTGCATTACTGTTATCTTCTATTTTTAAAAAAGGCTATAGCCTTGGGAATAGTGTACATATCTGTTACCGACAATTCTGAAAACCACCTTAGCAAGCTTGTCAGTTAAACCAAATGTTAAATGGAAAATATTTGGCGGGATTTAAAATTAGACCTACACACATTACTTACAGATGTTTCCATGAAAAACACTTGAAACTGAACCACACCAAGTAATAAACCCCACAATGGTGTATTTTTTATACCCCAAGTTAATTTTTATTATATAAGTAGCCATATGAAGAAGGGATTGCATACTGCTTAAATTAAATGCGGAGGAATGAAATCAGCAGTATCCCTTTACAGCATATGGCCCAGCAAATCAAATTACAAAGCTTTCCACATCTCATTAACTGCAATGAGTACAGTGAGTTTTCTAATAAGTCACATCTTTTTCATGTGAGTGGTGAGCGGTGACTTATTGTAAGAATTCACAGGATGACCCTTGTGCTGAAATTAAGAACTAATCTAAAACGGGCAGGGTCATCTGGTCAAGACTGATCATAACATTTCCTCATTATTGTTTTAGTTGGCATTGAAGCATATGTTTTCCCGGTGCCCCAGCTGAAAAATGCCTTTGATAATTTCACTGACAGCAAATAACCCACACACTGCCATTTAATGAGTTTGGGCAGGATTAGCTGACAATAAAGAATATCGTATAAATGTTTTTATTAGAACTGATTTATTTTTTAGCTATGAAAAAGGAAGAAGTCACATGGAAATGCGGAGCTGACTTCTCTCCTTGCGATAGCCGGGCAAGTGGAAGGCGGGGGCGTGCACGGAGCCCAGGGCTGGCCATGGCAGTGTCTTCGGGCTGCAAATGGTGAAAGGCAAATACCAGCTGGAACCCACACTCAGATGTTGGGTTCCTCCTTTGCACACAAAGAAAAAAATACATCTACAATGGCTCATCATGTGGCCTTTGGTTGAGATGAATTACCAATTTGCAACCTCTTGTGTTTGGAGAGAAGCAAACTGTGCTTTTTTGAGGCAAGAATCAGGAACCTAAAATCATTCAAGCCTTCTTGTTTATAAGGCCAGAGTGAGGCCAAAAATCCATTTCCCTCTGTGCTCTAAGCCCTTTCAATGACGAGCTTCTCACCATCTGCACTAATAAATATGGACTGGTGTGTGCACACCCATCCACTGAGGAGGAGAGAAGAGTGAAAGGGTTTTAAATGGTTGCAAATTGCTCTCCTGCTGAGATAACAGCAGTTTGCATATGAGCCTCAGTTGTTACACATTAAGAATGGGCATTTGGCTTCTTTTCACACAGCTGTGAGGAAGGGGTGGGTTTCTGAACAACTAGAGAGGAAACGGGTCTGCTGTTCTTAGGGAGACAGGCTTGCGAGTGGCATCTTGCCTGGGAGCTCTTCCTTCACAGCTCCGACCACGGGGACTAGAGACGGGATCCGGGATCCGCAGACCAGTCCCCAAAGCTGGGAGCAAAGCAATCACTGGAGCTGGGAAGGGGCGCCCTGAGATGGGGGCCCGAAGCCCCAGGACTCAGCAGAGACAAAAGGAACCTAAAACAGAGGCGAGCCCAGAAAATGGACGTAGCCCAGCATGTAAGAAAGTTATCCTTGGGGTCAAGGTGAGCTGTCTGGGAGGATCTGGAGATTTACACTGGCTTTTAGGCCCAAGTGGTCATAGGAAAATCCATTTGGGGAAGATGCAAAACACAGCAGTAGTGCAGTGAGCAGGGCCCAGCAGTGAGTGTAGCGTGGGAAAAGCACCCAGGGCTAATGAGACTTGGGGTCTCCCCCTGAGCGGGAAGAAGGGACTCCGTGTTCTCAGAATAATGTGATATGTAACTGCGGGAGCTCCAGAGAGACTGCCCGGGGGCTCTGGAAGAGTCACAGGAGCCGAGGAGCGGCCACATAGAGGAGCACCTGTGCATCAGAAAGTGCACTTTCGGAAACGCTAAGGAGCACGGAAAGACCCTCAGTCCAGAGTCCCAGTGATGGCGAACCTATGACACACGTGTCAGAGGTGATACGTGAACTCATTTTTTTTGGTTGATTTTTCTTTGTTAAATGGCATTTAAATATATAAAATAAATATCAAAAATATAAGTCTTTGTTTTACTATGGTTGCAAATATCAAAAAATTTCTATATGTGACACGGCACCAGAGTTAAGTTAGGGTTTTTCAAAATGCTGACACACCGAGCTCAAAAGGTTCGCCATCACTGATCCCGACACTTCTAAACACCCGCTCCCGCAGAAGGCAGGCTGCCCAGCATGGGGATGTGGAGCCCACATCGCCTACCTCCCCTCTCAGGTGCTGGCAATGAGAAAGGAGAGGGCCCTGGGAGGCCAGGAGGACTCTGAAGCATCGAGTCCGGGGAGGAGATGGAGAGAGTAGGGACTGAAACGGAAGCAAAGGGTCAGGCCCTGAGCCTTGCAGACAGCAGGAGCCAGAGAGACCCCTGAGGAACGGCAACTTTTGAGAAGCACCTGTGGCTGAGCCCCAAGGGAGGAGAAGGAGCTGCTGAGGGTGCCATGCCCTCAGGAACACCCAAGACCAAATGTTGGGGTGGGGGTGGGGACAGAAGTTAAATCTAGGGTGTCCCAAAATTCACGCAAGAAGTAATTTTGATAGAAAACACAGGTTTATAATTAAAAATTGCAAATTTTTTATTGATTCATAAAGTATACAGTATAAGGTTATGTATGGAATAGCACGTTGGGTAAATGGCCTCCGCAGCTTTGCCGGCACATGCGCAAAGCCATGGTCTTCATTGGTCTTCACTGTCCCTGCTCCTGGGCCATAATTGGTACTTGGTAATGCTTATCAAATTGAAGGGATTGAAATCAAAGGGCAACAGATATTAGAATCTGATTCAATAAAGCAAGTAAAATTCGGCTTTTATTTGTTTGTTGTTGTTGTTGTTGTTAATGCTCACTCAAAATTCAAATCTTGCATGAATTTTGGGACACCCTATACAATCTGTGGTATAAAATGTCCTTCTCGTCCAGTCCTTGCTGAAAGGAATTAGCAGTTAGCACCAAAGCAGCTGTTCTAGAAACTTGTACAGGGTTCCTCCAGAGGTTTATTCTAGGTTTCAAAGTGGAACCTGTATTAGAACTTTATCATCCAATTTCACCCTTCAGTTGTAATTGAACCTGCCGAGCCTTCGTTACACAGGCCCCGGCTACTTAACGGGAACCCAGACAAGGACAATTCCTGAGTATTGCTAGGTAACAATAACAAACTAGTATTTGCACAACTTTACAGTTTACAAAGTGTTATCATAACGTTTCTCCTTTGCCCTTTATAATTCTGCTGTGAAGGAGGCAACCTGGCCGTCGCTGGGAAGTAAAAGAGCTGAATCTTAGACCTATGTCTTCAGTTCCAAGCCTGGTGTAATTTTTGTCACAGCAAGTAGCTCTTATGTACTCTTCAGATAACACTAAAATGTTCTGGAAGTCTGAGGAAATCTCCATGTCCTACTCTTGAGAGAATGTATTCAAGGCTTGAGGCAAAGTCCTCCAGAAAAGACCATCCTGTCTTGACCTCCCTCAGAATATGTCCCTCAGCCAGTGTGGCTGAGTGATTGCACATCAACCTATGAACTAGGAGGTCATAGTTCGATTCCCAGTCAGGACACATGCCAGTGTTGTGGTGCATGTAATGGGCCTCTGACTCTATTCCTCCCTGATTGGCAAAGACACACGACAGTGTTTCCAAGATTACATTCTTGAGACAGATGACTTCTAGGATCACCCCTTGGTAGCTGCTCATTGGCTGTTCTTGGAAGCAAAGCCACAGTGCCTCTGTGACAAAAGAAGAACATGAGGAAAAGATCATGTGCAGATTTGAACAACAAGTAATAAAATAAACCATCACTAAATAGTAAAGATAAACCATAATAAATAAGCCAGCATGGCATTCAGAGCAGCTTCAACCAGGGGAGCAGGAGCCCAAGGAACTGGAGCTACCAGGCAGTGCCCTCCACAGGTTCTTTTGCCTCCCCCTCCCCATTTTTCCCCTTTTATTCTATCTCCACGATGGATGATGGTCAGGGTACAGTCACTGTCTAAAAGGAAATAAGAAACTCATCTTTCTCCCTTGTCCCCCAACTCCAGCAAGTAAACAGGGGCCCAGTGTAAAGAGGGTCCTGAAGAAGAAAGGATCTGAGTGTAAAAGAGTAGTGTGTAGATTATAAAAATTCTGCTCCATGTAGGAGGTTTGCGGGGGCCTTGATCTCTGCCAGTTTCCTGAACGTGGTGTTAGACACTCCCCACCCATTTACTCAAGTCATCCACGTATGAGAAGCCCAACGCACACTCATACAGATATTGACATCTGACATGAGTCCTATGTTAACGAATAAGGAAAGTTTTAAACCTAGAAAAACATTTCTCCCGTTCTTCCTCCTCTTCTTTCCCAAACCTCCCACCTGCTCCCATTTGGCCCTGCACTCTCTCCTGCCGCCCTCCTCAATGCCAGCCCCACCACTCTCCTTCACGTCACCTCCAAGCTCCTGCCAGTTGAAGTCCATGTGCTGGGAGCGTGTTCTCTGGGATGTCTTCCTTTTCAGTTCCTCTCACAGATTCTAGGAAGACTTCATGGTACTATATTCCCACACCTTCAGCTTATCAAAGCCCCTGACAGTATGTTAAGTATTGAACAATTCAACAATAATTTTCAAGTTAAGATTTGTACAATCTTAGAGTGTGAAAGGGACACTTGAATTACAGAATTTGCCAGTTTTCAAATATTTCTCTACTTTATGGCAACTTCCATCTGTAAAATGAGGGTTCTGAGCCTTCATTCCTGATGTTCTGAGGTCTAGAGCTTGCTGAAGGTCTCAAAGTGAGCGAAAATCTTCAGCTCTTGTCGAGGCCACCCTAGGCTCTCCATCACGTTGTGTGCACAGACAACTTGCCTTCCTCCACTCCTCCGTTAAAATGCTCATCTATTTGAGACCAAGGAGCGATTCTTATCTTTTATATCCTTAAAAACTTAATACAGTGTGGCTACTGAATTGTGTCTCCTTAAATGCAAACACGCTATATTATCCATCTCTGTACCCACCCACCACCAGCCCCACCTCCTCCTTTGATGTTTTGCATATAGAAGAAGCCTGATAAATGCATGTAAATGAGCAAATGAAGAAAAGGCTTCCCATTGTTTATTATCTCAATGTATACTGCTCACCAGTGGATGAAACTGGACTCTCTAACCCCCAGGCTAAGTTTACCCCCAGAGGTGTTCTCCTATGATCTTGGCTCCCCCATTAAATAGCTGGGTCACTCAGTAATTATGTGATCATGCTGCACCTCATTTCCTCATCTAGAAAATGGGGATAAAAGACACTTTCCTCATAGGGTTGCTGTCAAGATTAAATGAGAGAATCCATAAAAAGCAGTGAGAACAGTTCCTAGCAGTACAAAGCAAAATGCCCAATAAATATTAGCTATTTTTTTACTTCATCTGTTATGTTATATTATATTTCATCTAGCATAATCCTTGTCACACATCACTGTGATTCTTGTTTAATTTGTTGACTTCCCAAAATGACTGTAAGCTCATGTCTGTATTGGTCTTATCCCCTGTGTGGTGGTCTGGCAGGTAAGAGGTGGTCAGTAAATGTTTGGATACCATTCATGCGAGGATGGGAATACTTTATGGCTGACACAAATTTCCTCAACCTTTGGACACTATAAATGATGGTTTTAGTTCCTATATAATGTGAGAAGCAGTTGGAGGCCCTAGCCAGTTTGGCTTCATTGATAGAGCACCAGCCTGTGGACTGAAGGGTCCCGGGTTCAATTCTGGTCAAGGGCACACACCCAAGTTTCGGGCTTGATCCCCGGTAGGAGGTATGCAGGAGGCAGCCGATCAATGATTCTCTCTCATCATTGATGTCTCTCTCTTCCTCTCTCTCTCTCTTCTCTGAAATCAATAAAACATATATTTAAAAAAAAAGAAAGAAAAGGCAGTTGGAAGACACTATTGAAAAGTGGTTAGGAGCACAGACAGCAAAGCCAGAGAGAATGGATTTGAATCCTGACTCCATCACTAACCAGAGTGTGACTGTACATAACTTAACTCTGTACTTCTATTTCCTCATCTGTAAAATGGGAATGATAATAATGGTACCTACCCCAGAGGGTGTTCCTGAAGATGAAATGAGTTAATGTTTGAGAAGTGCTTAGCGTTCTGTAAATGTTCCCTGCTATCACCATCATCACCATCATCATTGTCACTTGTGAGTAAGGACATGACACAGAGAAGACCTGAAAGTAAAGACAGATGTGTCATTGTTCCTGTAGGAAAACATTTTGTGGCAAATACAGGGAACCCATGGGATGGCTGAGAGGCAGTGCTCTAGTAGACGTGATGCTGTGCCATGACAATTTAGCTGTCATTAATATACTGTTGGAATATTTTAGGTTCAGAGGTCAAGGCTACACATGAGGATAAGGGGTTATGGGAGAGAATTTTCAGAAAAGTGTCTGATTTGCACAATGAGAACGGCCTCACACACCGGTTCCCTACATTGCAATTTTGTGGAAACACATCTGCAGCCCAGCACCACTCCTCTCGTCCTGCTGTGGCTGGGACCACTCTTCCCTCCTCGCCAGCTCCTCCTGACCTGAATTTTCTCATCATACTCCAGCTCAGGGACCTTTCAGAAGCTTAGCATGGCAGTTCTCTCCTTTGTTGCAGTGTCTCCAAAGCTGTGAGACATGGAGAAACCCTGACACCATAATTGCCCCTTCACTGGCCTCTTCATCATGGACTGCAGGTCTCCTGGGATGTCCAAGAGGGCAGACACCAGCCTCTCCCAGGTTTCCCACCTACCCCAAGAAGGAAGTGGATCAGCAGGGCCTCCGAGTGAGGAAGGCAGCAGGACTCAGCTTGGGAGACATGGAGTTTTCTATAGCTCAGGAAACTTTAGGAAAAGGAATCTGAGGTCTCTGAGCAATTAGAGAACAGGAATGGATTTGGTGCAAGGAATGCTGAGAGTGTTACAACATCTGTGTTTTATCCCTTCCACCACAGTGGCTTCCCTCACCCCACAACCCACAGCAGTAAGGTGATTTGAAGCTCACCACATTGAGCCACAGATTGATTTTAAAATTATTCATCATTGGCCATCTTACCACTATCTACCTACCTCAAGATTAGATGCTGCCACTATCTTATAACTCTCTTACAAGGGGCTGAAATCAAACTCTCTACATGAATAGAGTTTATCTCACCAGTTGTGAATCTGCACTGTGGTTTGTTATCATACAATTCTTTACTCTAGTATTTGCTTAATTATATTATAATTTTATTATATGCATCAGTTTTTATACTTACTGCACATCCAATGTTAGGTGCGGGAAAAAAATCACAACAGAACCCAGCATGGTTCCATTGTAATCAATACCTTATCTGTTGCATCTATTGCATACTCGACTTTTTGATGTTTAATCCCCAAACCCCCTTTACACACACACAAACTAAAATGAGTCTCTGAAGATGCATCATGAATAGGTCAAATTTACTCAATATTCATAGCAATACGACTATTAAACATTGGTGTGCCTATTTAATTAATTTTAACAAGACGTTTATAAATGAAAATGATTTCCTTGGAATAGCCAAACTATTGCATTGTGATTGCAACATGAATGCAGACACAGGTTCCTAGCTGCCAACAGAAGGTGAAAAACTTATAATCCGGGAGGGTCTTGGGAAGGACCCAGTCATGGCCCATTAGGCTTCTCACTCCACAGAGCAACACGGAAAGTTTCACTCCTTACTCATCTAGTCATGTGCTCACTGCCTGATGCTGGTGGGCAGAGTCCATCCACGTAACATATGTTCTTTAAATGTTTTTGAAGAGATGATGTCCCTCTTTAAATTGGCCTGGCAGTGATACAAAGGCTGAAATCAGAATTTCTCCTGACCTTTTCGTGAGTGCCATCCCACTGTTTGGAGAGAAAGGAAAGGGAAGGGAGGAGGCCTGGTGCGTAAATGTGCAGGGTTTGGGGCTCAGCTCCTCTGGAATACAGGACAGGCACAAATCTCTTGAAGCCCGTTGGAGTTCAATGTCACTTCACAAACACTCAGCCAATAAGAAAACATTTTGAAAAGCACTTACTAGTAAGCTTAATGGGTTGAGGTGGTAACTCAGGAGAAGCTTCCATGTCTAAGGAGAGGGACTGTGGGAGAACAGCAATGCCCCTGATCTGGAAAGGGAATGCCTTCAGGAAGAGTCATGCCCCACACAACAAGGAGGCCTCCTGTACACAGTGGGTGGCCACATCGGAATGATGATGATGTGCCAAAGGAATGGCCCTCAGATCACTCGATGCCTCTTGGGTCGAAGCAGACTTCTTGATTCACTCCTCTCCCAGGCCTATTGCAGACCAGACTGTCGAGGGCAACCTTCTGTATTTCTCATTCTGCCAACACTCTTTTGGCTATTAGGTCAGGACTGTGCCAGACACTCTGGAGTGTGTAGATTGGGATGTGCCTACTGGCACCTCAGGTTGTCATGTTACATTTCCTCAGAATCTCCGACACGAGGCAGGCCACAGAGACATCGTCAGGCCCAGAAGTTCTCCTGTAAGAACGATGATTCGGGTTCTCCATGACCACTCACTCAGGGATTTGACTTTTTATACTATTGTTTCCCATCAAATAAATTGCCTCTAAAAGGACCAGTCTCCCAACTTGCTGTGATTTCATCACACCCTGAATGCCCATGTTCCAGCGCCCGTGCCATTTGGCGCCCATTCTAGTTCAGGGGCTGTGCACCCAGGGAGAAAACTGGTTCATCCCAACACCGTTCAACACATGCCTTCCCGGGCGCCTTCTGTGGTGCAAGACATTGGGAGGGGCTGAGTCATCAGCCAGTTAAGTGCCTTCCTGACCCATATTGTTGAGTCATCTAAACAGTATTCAGAACCGTTGCTGTTGGCTCAGAAACATTTTAATACTTTGAAATTTATCCTCCATCGGGAATATCCAGTCTCCTAGTCTGAGATTTATAATGTTCTTTGAAACAGATAATGTATTTTTTAATGAAAAAAATAAAACAACATAATTATTTCTCTACAGAATGGGCAGACCTCTGCCAACCCAGGTGGATATGATGAGCACAGGGGTTCATTTTTCTGATTACCCATAGCTTTTGGATAGGGGTGGTTGAAAGGACACTTTATCCTCCCCCTTTCGTCATGATTGCTCCGTTGCAGCTAATCAAACTCTAATTCATTAGAAACCAGGACAAGAAACAGAAGAGAAAAATAAATAATGGCTTCCACCAGCCCCTAAAGCCCGGTGGGAATTTTTCTGATTAAATTTGGCGCCTGGGCCCTGCGAGAATGTGAGCTCCACGAGAGCGGAGGCCTTGTGTGTGGCTGCTTTACCAACGTCCTGCAACACCTAGATGGGTGTCTGGTGCATTGGGGTACTTGATAAATGAAGCAATGGATGGATGGATGATGGATGGATGGACAGATGAACAAACAAATGAAAGAACAACCAGGCCAGAGTCATTTAGAGCTGCAGAGGAGCTAATATCATAGTGGACAGAACGTGCACTTGAAATCAATTGCCTTGGGTTGAGTGCCAAGTCTTCTGACTGAACAAACTTTGGTAAATTACCTTACTTCTCTGAGCTATTTCCCTCCCATAAAATGAGCGTCACAAAAATACACATCCCACAGGGCTATCTTGCAGATTCGATTATAAAATCTGTGTGAGAGTATTTCATAAAGGGGGGTGGGTGTGGGGTGCAGGGGATGAAAGGGAGGAAGGGGACATATGTAATACGTTGAACAATAAAGATAAATTTAAAATAAAATTAAAAATAGAGTATTTCATAAAGTACCAGTTGCCCACACTCAAACTCTGAGTTACCCTCTATCCCACTACCTTGCTCACCCCAAGCTCCTAATCCCGCCCCTCCCACTTCCTCTCTATTTCCACCACCACTGCCTTAGCTGCAGTTCTCATGACTCATTGCCCAGATAGCTCCCTTCCTAATGAGTCCCCTGCCTTGTACCTGGCTCCTCTATAGTTCCCTGCTGCCAATAAGCTTCACGGGTAAGTGATCCTGCAGTTGCACAGGGCCCCACATTTAAGGTTTGATGCTCTGCTGCCATTTTGAAATTCTTAATAATTTAGTGTTTTAGAAGTGAAGTCCATGGGACAACAGGCCATGCGCTGGGGACTTAGGGCGTTGGCTCATAGGTGCCCAGCCACTCACTCACCTGCATGGTGGCACCACAGGCCCTGCACAGCCTCCCTCCTCCCTAAGCCCAGTAATTACTGCCAAGTCCACCCCTAACAGGCACCTGGGCACAGGTGGGGGAGGGTCAGGGTTGGGAAAGCATGCCTCACAGTGTCTAGGGTTGGGCATGGCAGTGGCTATCTCCACTCTAGGTAGATAGTGCCACAGTGCATTTGGCAGGTGACTTGGTACCAGCAAGCCTTGTGCCCACACCAAACCCAGATACCTAACATAGACATGACAATACCCCTGTGAGTTGCCTGTCTGCCAAAGGCTGGGGCATCAGGTTTCTAGGAAGGATAGATACCTCACTCCACTGTGCCTCTAGCTAGCATACAGCTCATTAGTCCAGCAGCGAATGGGCCGCACATGTCTCACGTCTCAGGGCAGAGCCCCAGCTCCCGTGAGGGTCTGCACTTGCATCATGAGTGTCCCTATGCCTGGTGGAAGTGACATTAAATAGCAAAGTTAAAAACCACCATGACAGATTGAGAGAATGCAGAATAAAGGAAAAAGCTCTATATTTTAGTACCTTTAACAGCATTTTTCTTGGTTCGTGAGTAGAGAGCCCCACTTTTCATTCTACTCTGGGCCCTGGCTCCCAGTATGACCCTTCTAAAGCATGACCCTGATCTTGTCATTTACCTGTAAAACTCCTGCAATGCTTCCCCATAACTTAGAGCATAAAATCAAGCTTTCTGGCTAGAGCTACCCCGCTTCTCCACCATCCCCCTGTCCCCTCCCCCTGCCCCCACTGATACTTGCTTATCTGGCTTATGCTGATTTCCTCAGCTTCATCCCCTTCCACTCACTCACCCTCACTCTCCTCCTTGGCCATCTTGATATATTAGCAACTTCCTGAATGTGCCTTGCTGCTTCGTGTTTCATATTCTTCCCTCTATTACCATTCTCCTACCCCCACTTTTATTTGACTATGTACACTCAGCCCCACTTCCTCCCATAGCCTTCCCTGACCACCTCAGCCCCCAGGCTAAGTTGGGTGCTGCCTTCATGAGCTCCACAGCACAACCCCTCCCAGGAGAGCCGTGTCATGACCTTAATCACTCTGTCCTATAATCACTGATGTTCCTACCTGGCCTCTCCACCAGACATATGCAACTTGGTCTGGATAACAGGGATCGTGGCTTATGGGACTTTGTATTTCCAGCATCAGGCATAGAGTCTGGCACTTTTGGGGACAACCGAATTTAATACTAAACGGGACATGCTGGCTCACTCTGCCCAATCCCCTCACTGCCTGCTAAGTGAGATGATCTGGATCAACAAGTCAGTCACATCAGCCACGTTCTCCCAAGAGAGGAGTCTTTAAATAACAAAGATGCCCAAGCGCCTTTGAAAGCCTATTTTATAGACTTACCACTTTCTGACCATGTTACCTTCAAACTGGTGAAACCCTTGGGTTCCAGCCCTGCTGCTCACCAAACGTCCACCGCAGGTACTGGAGGGGAAAATACAGGATTCATTCTCTTAATGCAGGAGGACCAGTGGCTGTCCCTGACTCTGACCCCTGGGCCCAGGCTCCTTGCCTGGCTCCCTACAGTCTCTGGTGAACAGGGAATATTATTTCTTGGCTTTTAATCTCTTTACCCATCTGGCTTTGGAGAGACAAGGTTATCCTTGCTTCTGAGTGTTTTGTTTTGTTTTTGTTTTTCAGGATCTCTAGAGCACAATGTTATCCCATCAATTGTCTGGTAACTCCAAACCTACCAGCCGGCACTAAACTAACTCACAATTCTGGCACTTTCTATTGTTATTTCCCACTGATTCTTTTTCCCCCTCTGAGTGTCCATCAGGTGGTTTAGGGAAAATTGGGAAGGGGGAAGGGATGAGACTATTGATAGCCCTCTGTGATGAGACGATACAGTTTACTTCACTAAAGTATGGAGGAGCCGATGATAAAGAAATAATCCTTGTTGACATGAAGTATTGACACAATAGCCACACAAACCACATTCAATATCTCTCTAAACCAGCTGCTTGCTTGCTTTTGGGGGGCAAGGCAATTACTGCTACTACGATTTGATGAACAATCCCCTCTTTATTCCACCTCCATTAATGGATTAGTTAATAAGCTAGCAGGGTTCTGTTCCAGGCAGAGAGGAATCTGCAAGTCAGAAGCTTTCCAAATGGACCGGACATGGGTAGTTCATCTGTACACATCCCCAGTCACCTTGCTAAAAGCCCTCTGGTTCCAGAAATGTCATTAAATGTTCCTTTAAAGAAACACACGAACCCCTAAATGTGACCTACCGCCTCACCACCCTCTGCACACCTTCTCCACCCTTCAGGCCCACTCCACACTGAGAGGGATGTGGCCAGGAGAGAGTTAGGCTATTTAGTGTGATGCAATTCAGCCTGCTCAACTTTTGCATAGCAATTCAGCAAACACAGTTTTAAGCATTCAATTCTACTTCTACAGCTTCTTAAAATTCCCTGCAATATAATTATACTGATGGGAATGCAGAAAGATAATTGCTTTTAGAGGAAAGTTTCTCCTTTGTTCCATGTTCATCTGGCTTCCAGAAATGGAACAAGAGCCCTTGAACAGCAGAAATACGCATCCATGTGTCTCTAGTTATCATTTATTTACAAAGATAGACCTTGACAAATGTAATTTGTTCAATAAAATTAAAAGGATGCACGATAATTCACTTAGACAAAGAGACTTGAAAGGGGACGTCATCGGCAGCAGTGCCGTCCATCATTCCAAATGATCAGCTGACTTTGAAGAAGTGGCAGGTGCTCCCCTTTTGGAATGCAACATAGAAATAGTATTGAGAAAGGGGGCGGGGGAGGGAAGGGAGCTAGGGATTGGAGCAATGCTTTATTCAGGCAATAATTATACAAATTAGATCTCTGAAAGCCAGAGAATGACTGTGCCTTGAACCCTGTCTGTGTGCATAGAACAATGGGGAAATTAATAATTAAATCTATTACATATGCTCGTAATTTAATACAAAAGATACCTCAGCAGTTCAAACACTCCTGTATTTTCATTTGAATAAGGCTTTCACACATTCTCCTCATTATATATGTATTATATTTTAAATTTAACAGCTTATTTTGTTGCCTTTATGTTTGGATTAATAAGGGCACACTTTAATGCACTAATGGGGAATTGCATTAGCTGGCTTTGCAGACAGAACTTTGAAAAATCTCCAGTTTGCCGAGGGTGAAATCGATTTGCCCCATAACGTGTTGTCTCGCAGACACATCTGGAATCTTGGAAGAATAGCTCCCCTCTACCAGCTTCTGATTCGGGCCTCTGGATCTGTGAGGGGACCCCCAGAGTGGAAACCTGAACAGACCCATCGAGATCACATTCTGGATGCTGCACCCTCGTAGCCAGCTAACAGAGTTTCCATGCCTGGCCCGGCTATTTTTCCAGAGAACAAAAACAGTTTTCTTATGAAAAAGTAAAGGTTTATTTTGAATCCAATAATTCATTTTCTGTTTTGCTTTCTCACTCCTTCTCTCCCCCTGGATCTCCTCATATTCGCATGTTTAACTATTCATACTACCTCTGCACCACAGAGAGTGGCAAAGAAAGGAAGTTAGAGAAGAAAAGAGGAAGTATATCTTATGGTGAGTGCTGAGGTGCCAATTAACAGCTCCAGAGTGACGGGGGCTCTGGGACAGGAGGAGCGTGGGGTGAACTGAAGTGAGCAAGGGAACCCAATGAAGCAAAATGAGTTCACAAAGTGGGGGTCCCAAGGACCTAGAAAATTGTGACTTCATCCGGTTCTCAGGATTTAACCAATAGCCATCCTTCTGCAACCCAGAAAAGAGACAAAGGAGTCAGTCGCTGAGAGAGAAAGAGAGGAAGCTTAACCAAAAGATCACTTCTTGGTGGGAAGCGGCTGCCAGCCTACCCGGGGCCCAGGCGGGCGGGAGGCGCGTGCTGCTGCCACTGCGGTGTGACAAGGAGTTTGTGCCTTCGGAGGCGCGCCAAATCCAATGATGCTAATTGCATTGCAGATTTCTAGCATCATTAGCAATTCTTAAAATTACATTTGCCCAGCTTAAGTTCTCTCCTTTCAGCTTGGAAGACGGAGGGGGCAGGTCTCTGAAGGGGGTGTGGGTTACAGAGAAACTCAATTGGACAGGTTGGCTTCAGGTGTGCAGGTGGACGCTGGCCTGCGGGAATTCACAGTCCAGGAAAAGTACTTGTTTGTCTTCTTTTACTAGTAAATGCCAATAGCTGGGAGAATAAACAAAACCCGCAGTTAAATGGGCCTTAAAGGAACGCTGGGAATTTGGGAAAGAAAAAAAGCCTTACGGAATATGGTGGGAACCAGCCCTGCGGTGAGGAGCACCATCCAAACACCCTGAGCAGGGGAGTAACTTGCATTTGAAACAGTCCGTACAGAAATAACCACTTCTACCCTCTCCTTTTGTTTGTTTGTATTTAAACCAAATGAACAAAATCCAGATGAATTGGTGTTTTGCTTTGTTTCCTGAAGGAGAACATATTTGCTCATTAGAAAAGCTATACAGCCAGCTCCAGAAACAAAAGCTCAACCCATGTCTCCTTTGCTAAGGACCCTTCAGCATCCCCCGTTCAAGGGTCTTGACACCTTTGGGAAGGGAAAGGACACCCCAATAGCCTAGAGCAGAGGTCACAACCTGCCTTTCCCAAGGCTGCTGGCACCGAGGCTGGGGCAGGGTTCTGTGCAGCTTCCACTTCCATTGTGGGGTCACTGAGAAGCCTCCAGTACCACACCCTCATGGGGGTGGGGGTGGGGGTCTCTACTCTGAATCTAGCAACAGGAAGGGGCTGGCTCCTGGATATTTTTCCCAACAGTTTGTACCATGCAATTAAATTGCTTAGCGCACACGCACACACACACACACACAAACATTATATATATACAGAGTTCTATGTATAAACACACACATAGAAGGAATGGATAGCTTTTAATTAGGTCGTCTTTTTAAAATAATTAAGCCAGTATTAATGAATGACTGTTTAAGACTTCTGGCAAGCAAAGGAGCCTCTTTTGCAGAGCATTAATAAATTGAGTCATTCGCACTAGAGGAGGCCTCGGTGTATCAGTCACTTTCATAGCAGTTATCAACAAACGAGCTCAGTTCTCTGCCATGGGCCAAGGACCACAGGGTCAAGAGCACTGAGACAGAAGCAGCAAGTCCGACCTCTTCTGCTCACTGCGGCGAGTCCTCGGAGCTGAGGTAGGGTTCAGGGTCCCCAGCTGGAGGAAAAGGTTAGTTTCCTCCCAGGCGGGATCACAGCAGGAACCCAAGTCCATTTGCTCTGCCCCAGGAATGACAAGGTGACCCGCCACAGGGCTAGTGATATTGATATTGTCAGAGCTCCCCGGAGCACTGTGGGTGGTGTTCTGGTCTGGGAACACCGTAGATTGGTGTCCCAGCGCCCTCATTTACAGAGAAGAAGAAGATATGTGCTTGTCAACCCCATCTATATATATAAAAGCCTAAGAGACCATTCGACTGGTAGCTATGATGCACACTGACCACCACGGGGCAGACTCTCAACACACAGGCATGGAAACGTGGAACAGATTGATGAATCTCAGAGGCAAGGGGGAAGGGGGGATGGGGAAGGGTGGGAAGAGATTAACCAAAGATCTTATATGCATACTGGAGGCCAGGTGCACGTGGGGTCCCTCAGACTGGCCTGTAGGGATTGGGCTGAAACAGCTCTCCCACATCCCCCAAGGGGTCCCAATTGTGAGAGGGTGCAGGCCAGCCCAAGGGACCTACCGGTGCAGTAATCCATGCACCAGGCCTCTGGTAGTATCAATAAGATAAAAACAGACAGCATTACTCAAATGTGAGGTGTTGACTGTGTTACTATTCTAAACATTTAAAATGAGGGTAACACACCTTCAACTAATACAAAGTTATATGTCAATTATATCTCAAAAAAATTGGAAGAAGAAAAAAGAAGGTAGTCTTTCTCTAACAGCACATGGAGCATCTCTGTGGAACAAAACCAGGAATTTAAATAGGGCTTTTCTTTATATTTTTGGCAGCAAGAGGTGTTTAAAGGCAAAGGAATGCCTGGTTGGATATTTAGTCAAAGGAATGGTTTACACAGTCTCGTACTGAGAATCTTTACAAACTCTACCGACTTTCACCAAAAGCAAAGAGATGGACTTCCTGCAACTCACAGGTCCATTCTAATGAGATGGTACAGCAATACTTGGTGTCCCAGAATATTTCATGAAAGGAAGGGGCCAGTGTGAAATCCCTGGGATGCAGGGAGGAAGCTGACATACCCGCCTCCCACCCTGTTACACTCCATCCTTTATCCCCAGTGTCTTGGATACGTCATGGATTCTTCCTCAAGAGTCCCAGGAGAAGAAAATCAGCCATTTACCCTCGCTCCCTTCCTATGGAAGGGAGGTCATTATAGCCCGAAACAAAGGAAAACACTAATAATTCAGGGAAAGTTTCTCCTGGTCCCAAGAACAGTGGGAAAAGCAGGTATTCTGGCTGGCTGTAAACTCAGCTTGGTGAAAGACTAGAGCAGTGGCTTTGATTGCATCCTGCTAACAGCTATCATATATTAGCCTGTGTTATTTGCCAGGAGGGCACCCCACATGCAACAGTTCATAATCCTCACCACACCCCTACGACGTATTGGTAGTGTTCCCATTTTACAGAACAGGGAACTGAGGCTCAGGAAGTTAAGCAACTTACCCCACAGTCCCAGAGTTCTCGGACACCACAAGGCCTGCAAACACGGGGCCCTGGTTTCTGTACCCCTTCCTAACCTCCTCTCTCTCCCTTTTCCTTCTGCAAGCTCTTCACACTCTGCCTAGTGCCTCTGTGACCCCACAGCTGAGGCTAATGTAGTTGAAATTTCCATCAACTTCCTGGGTCTGAACTAGGGCATTGTAAACTTCTGGGGCAGAAAGAGAAACTGCCCTTATTCTCAAATCACTTCCAGACCCGACCGCCCTGGTAAACAGGAAAAGAATACCTGAAGTGTGTTCTCAGCACTAAGAAAGAAGAAACGGGACCAAATGTGGCTAAATGCCTAATTCTCCAGAACCTGGAAGTGGAGGGAAGCCTGGGTATGGAGAGGGACCCCGGATGGGGCCTAAACCAGTGCCTGGCGCCTCAAGACCAGAGACGGGTCCTCCTTCTGAGTAAGGAGCCGGGAAATTGGTGGGGTGAGGGGGAGCAGGGAACAGAGAGCCCAGTGGGGCCGAGAAGACCTGTGTCTGGATGGGGCCTCGGTAATGGGTGAGGTGTAAATGGTGACACACACGGGGACGTGAGAGGACAGCAATGGACTTTGAAGTGGAGAGGCTTGCAGCGGTTCTCAACCTGTGGGTCGCGACCCCTTTGGCGGTCGAACGACCCTTTCACAGGGGGGTCGCCTAAGACCATCCTGCATATCAGATATTTACATTACGATTCATAACAGTAGCAACATTACAGTTATGAGGTAGCAACGAGAATAATTTTATGGTTGGGTCACAACATGAGGAACTGTATTTAAAGAGCCACAAGGTTGAGAACCACTGCTTGAGAGACAATTGGGAATCTCTATGGGATCCTGAGAGGGAAACAGACAACTGGAGGTGCCCCGAGCCGGCTCCGGCCCGCCCCCAGGGGGCGCTCGCGGCGGCAGGGCCGGAGGAAAGGCTGGTCCATGGGTCCAGGACGCACTGGCCAGAGAGCTTGGGGGACCTTCGCCGGGTACCTGCACGCCCTCCCACTTCACGGTCCCCCCTGCAGCCTCTCTAGGCCAACTCCGAGGCGCCCATCCATCACACAAGCCGAATTATATCACGTCTGCAGTCTTTTAAAAATAGGGGGATGTTTTTCGCACCCCCAAAGCCTTGTAACGCTGCCATTCAAAGCAAATGAACAGTTAATAACACAGGGGTCCGGAGCCAGGGCAGCCAACGACGAGGGACAAACACAATTAGCCCTCTGGCGTTTAAAATGTTGAATTGGAAAAACCTAACACCCAATGGGTCACGACTTCCGTCGCCGGGCAGGGCAGCACCAGGCCTTCCCCCGAGAGGAGCCCTGCTTTTGATGGGAGGACAGGTTGGCGAGAGGTGCCCCGCGGGAACCCTGACCCTGCGAGAAAGCCCAACAATTCCGCGGCGCCGCGGCCAGTCCTCCGGCTGTGACCGTGCCTGGGGCCGCGTGGATGTTCCTGTGGCGCCACCTAGCGTCCGAGGCGCAGACAAAGCCCTGGCAGAGGCCGCACAGACAGGCTGAGATCACTGGAAACCAGTCCTGGGACCTGACACTCAGGCCCCCGAGCTTGGAATGGGGCTGTCACCCTCTGGACCAGTAGCAGCCTTCGCTGGGCAGAATGCCTCCCAAGACCCCTGTTCCTGCAGCCACCAAACCTAAATAGAAATTACCAAAATGAGTGGAATAAGTGACTCTTTCTCGATGAGACATCCATGAGGTGATGTCTGGTTTTTCCTAAATACAATGGCAAGTCAATTATTAATTCATCCAGAAAAAAATATAGATGCTGTCATCGTATAAACTTGAGTCCCGAACAGAACTTAGCCTCAGAACATCTGGAGGGGACACGTCTAAGAAACACCGAACTAGAACATTGGGTAGGACAAAGAAGAATCTTTACTTGTTATTTAATGGTAAATTGAAGACCTCCAGAGAAGAAGATTCCACAGTGTAATGGAAAGAGTAGAGATCTGGGAGCCAGGATACTGCCTGCCCCCAATTATCCGTGTGACCTTGACCTGGGGCAGACAGTTGTTAGCTCTCACAACAAGGCTTCCAGGTCTGGGCTGTTATCTCCACGTGATAGATGCGGAAGTAGGGGCTCCAGGAGATTACCCACGGCCAGACAGCAGGACAGAGTCAAAGCCAAGCTTCAAACCCATGTCTGCCCAACGCTACAAAGCACATTGCTTTCACGAGAGATTGAACCCTTCTGTGTTTGGGCTTCTTGGGGTACAGTATGAAGGGGCTGTGCTACGTGGTCACATGGCCCCTTCCAGATAACAGCAAACTCTGGTTTGAAGTCTCCCTGGTCCCTTAAAACCCACTTTTAGTGCTCACAAACCCCGTGGTCATAACAAAAGGGCCTTTAAAAAGGATTTATCCACCAATTAAAAAAAAGAAAAAACATTGGATTTTCTTCTCTGTTATAGGCCAAAGAACACCAAAACAGACGTGTTGAAACATCAAACCTCTTTTGAAATTTAGGACGGTGAGGGGAGAGGAGAAAGCCCGCACGGGGCACGGAGTGACGACTCACGGACCAGTGGCAGGAACCAGACCTGCGGGGCAGTGCTTATCTCTTGAGCCACTGGCCTCCCAGGGGATAATTGGCCTCTGATAATTGTTTGGACTTGATAAATACATGAAATTGGGCAGCCAACAGTTTATCTAGTTACCAGTTCAGATCTGGACAGAACTAGATTAAGGAGTCAGGCACATTTGCAATAACGTCAAAGATAAACCCTTCCTATCTGGGGCCGTTTATCTCCTCCCCAAGGGTCATGCTGCCCAGTAACTGCCACCTCCCAGAGAAGGAAGGGAGAGAGACACCCAAGGGCTCCGAATGGGCCTTGAGCTCTCTCTTCCTGCTAAGCCTCCCAGGCACTAGCTTGAGAGCAAGGGGGTGGGACTCTGCCCTTGCCTGGAAAGCCTGGGGAAAGGTTAGCAAGATGGGAACTGGGCAATTCGACCCCAAAGCCGAGTTCTCTGGACTGTGAAGTCAGTGTTTTCCTCATAGGTTCCTCCTCTACCTCTGGGCAGCAAAAAGCTTCAAAAGTCCCAGCAAAGATAAGACCAGGAACTGCAGATCAGACTGCAGACCCTGCTGGGCCACGAGCTCCCCCTGTGACCAAAGGCAAGTGAAAACTTCTCTTGGCCTCGGTTTCCTCAACTCTAAACTCAGGGCTTGAAGCTAAATCATCGCTAAGGCCTGACTGAACCATCTCATGAACCTGAATCAAACCAGCTAGTATGCTTTAGGATTTCAAAGAGGCCACAGACCTCCCTGAAGGACCTTCTTCCTTTCCTCACTTACATCCTTCCTCAGTTCCCTGCCCAGCCTACACGCCTCTCGTCCCCGGCCACACCTCTCTTCTTCCCTGGTTACACCCCTCCTTCCTCAAACTCCTCTGAGTGGCAGCAGCTGGCTCTCGCAGGCCCTGAGGAGCACAAGCAGAGGAGCGCCTCCCTCCTCTCTGGTCAGCAGCCCTGCTGGGAGGACCTTCGAGCACTTCTCAGGGTTGGGGACACCTTTTATTTGCCATCTGTTCTCAAGAAGTGAGGCCGCCTGTTGTCATGGCCCTCCTCCCCATCAGCAGACTCTTCTTTCGGCTTCCGCAGCGCTCTGTTGGGAGATGGCAGGAGTCTTCCCCAGACAAGGTCACTTGGGGTCAGATGCCCCCCCTCATGGGCGCACCCCCTCCCTCACGCCCCAGCCCTGCAGCAGGGGTTCCCATTAGGAAGGAATGGACTCAGCGGGCAGCAGCCACAAGTCCTCTTCAGCTGCCCTGAAGCCCTGGTCTCTTTAAAAACAAACAAACAAAAGAACAACTTCAGGAGCCCTTTGGGAACCCAGAATTGAACTGTATTCTGGTGAGAGAGAAAAACAAAAACTTTTAAAAGAAAGGAATAAAGTACTGTTTTCCCAAGGGTCTTCTCCCCCTAAAGAAACTCCAGGTAAACTAGGACTCCTGCGCCTGATTTCCCTCTGGATGTAGAAGAAGCAAGGAAAGGGTACCGCCTTTTCTGGAAGGAGAAGTCCCAGGGGAGGTGACAGAATGTCTACTTCCTTCAGTGCGTCTCCATGGTGCTGGCCTCGAAAGAAGCATGTATAGGTGCTTGTCAACCCCATATATATATATAAAAGCCTAAGTTTCCCCTTAGTTTTCCCTAAGTTTCCCCAAGCCTAAGTTTGCCATCATTGAGTGGATGCAACTTTCTGGTGGGTTTATTCAGTATACTAGTAGTAGATTATAAAACTAGATGCCGGCAATGGCTAGCCAGTCCACCCCACCCTTCAGACCAGCCCCACAGCTCTCCCCTCCTCTCTGCCCAGCTTCAGGCCCAAGCGAAGGGAGGAGGCTAAGATATGCCGAGGCCGCCCTCCCCTGACCCCTGAGCCGCGGTGCTGTCCCTGGGAGCCTCAGTTCCCTGCCTTCCCGCGGAGCTGTGATTCACGGCAGACCTTAGGGAGGAAACAGCATCTTCCCATTCTTTCTGCCACTTCTCTTATCCTTTCAGGGTTCTTCTTAACCATCGTCTTCAAAGTTACTGATGTGATGTCATGCTAGGAAACGTGTTGTCAACATGCCATTTTCCATGAGCAGTGAATTCAACAGAAATAAGAGCCAAATAAAAGCCACCTCATGTCCACGCAGAATTTGTGGGCGTGACTTGAAGCCTGGATATTCACGCGGAGAGGTTGTGAGCCCCTAAAGCAGTGGTTCTCAACCTGTGAGTCGCAACCCCTTTGGCAGTCGAACGACCCTTTCACAGGGGTCGCCTAAGACCATCCTGCATATCAGATATTTACATTACGATTCATAACAGTAGCAACATTACAGTTATGAAGTAGCAACGGAAATAATTTTATGGTTGGGTCACAACATGAGGAACTGTATTTAAAGGGCCAGAAGGTTGGTAACCAGAGAAGACGACTTTTGCATCCTGGGCAGAGTGCTTGCCTTTCCTCCTCTGGGGGAATAATGTGGGGAGCTCAACAGCAATACACTCTTAGAAGCCAACTCAAAAGCGGGGACACAAAATCATGGGGTGCTGTCCGTTGCCAAAGAGCCAGGTCATTACCCTTCACTTCACATTTTTGTTCATTCCTTTCTGAATGTCTTAAAAGACACATAAATATATGTCTTTTCATTCTGAAAAGGATTGGACGGGAACAAGTGGTGAAGGGGACGAAACTGGCCTTGGAACATGTCATGTGCCGAGCTCTGTGCTGGGCCTTGGGATTGCTGCCCCAGCCCTCCAGTCCTGGCCAATGGGGAACATCTATTCAAATATGAATAGATGCTCATATTTGAAAATGTCTTGAACCACAGCCACATATGGTGGGGAGCCTCCCAAGGGTCTCCCCATCTTCTCTGAGCATCTCTTTCTTCTAGTCATACAGACCCCTCTCCGTCCTCCATCCCTTGTCCTTCAGTCCTTCCGACTCTCCACACCCTCATTCCAAACCCCTTTCCACTTTCCAAGACTCCTTTAGACATCATGCTCAGGAAAGCTGCCCTGAGTCTCTCCTGTCCGAGTCCACCTGGCGGGGGAGGGGTGGGGTGGGGAGTGGGGAGACCGACATGCATAGGTGTCTCCTATCTGATGCCACCACCGTGTCGTAGTCCTCCGCTGATTTGTCTGCTTCCCCAAGTTACTGTGAGCTCTTTGAAGACAGGGTCCTTTTTGCATTTGCATCCCCTGCATCTGTGGGTTGAGTGTTAGGCCACCATCTGCCCAAACTACCCCTCTGTCGCTAAGAAAAACATGCCCTTCTGGAAGAGAGCAGGCCCACCCCTCCTGCCCACCCTGTTCGGACACATTCGGCCTCCAGGTTAGTCTTGATCAGCACAGGACTCCCTTGTTCAAATCAGAAAAAGGTGCTCCTTCCCCTTAGCGGACGCACCTCCACAGCCAGCAGGAGCAGGGCTCGGCCAGGAGCACGTGAGCTGCTTTCTGCATCTCCAGCCCCTGGCCCTGGCCCTCTTGCCCCCCTGTGTCTGGTGGCCCTGAGGAGTCACTCAGCAGGGAGCACGGTGACCCACTTCTCCTGACCGCCGGCTCAGTTTCCAAGACACCAGGCTGCTTTTCTACTTCGCTTCCTACCACTCTCCACCTGACCACAGCCACTCGTCAAATGAATCGCCTGTGTGTCTCCAAAGTCACAATGGCCAGGAAACCCGAACACCCACCCGCCCCGCCCCAGAAGAGCTGGATGAGGAGGTCCTCTTTCCTCCAGGCCCACTGCCGGCCTCTGCTCAGACCCGGCACGCGGCTCATCTCCGCCGCCGGTTTGGAGCCTTGGGCAGATGAAAGTGCGCAGGTAGTTTGATGTGTGTTACTCATCATTAAACCTCCCCTTCAGGGTTTCTTGCGGCGTTGGGTTTGTGTCTCAATCTGGAGCAAATTGAAGCAAAGGTTTAGACCTCTGTGTTTCCTTGGTTTAATTAATAATTCATAATAAAAATGTAATCAAGGTGTAAGCTTTTGTGGAAGGTTATAAAACACTTGTATTTGCCCTGGAGATCAGAATGACCACTTTCTAAATCTGTGAAATGATTTTTTTTTTTCCCCAAGTGAGGAAATTTTACTCTCAACTGTAAATTTCAGCCGTTTGCCATATGTAACCACAGAGAATCTGTTTATTGACTTAGTATATTAGAAGTAGTTAGGCAGGAAGAAAAACAAACCCAAACTCCAGACAGGAGAAAGTGTGGGGAAGGACGGGTGAGCTGGAGTGAGAGTCTAGTAAAACCCTCGCCTCAGAGAATAACAAGGAGAGACAAACAACCGAGCCCGCCTCCCAAAGCAGAGGACAGGGAGAGCAACCAGATGGGAGACAAAGAAACTGGCTGGATGGTAATCACAAGCTACTCAAGGGCTTTGGAGAAGCAAGCAGAGAATGCAGTAGGGGAAATGGAGCAATGAAAGGAGATCAGGCACGGGAAGGGCCCCCCTGAGGGCGGAGCCCTGCTTGTTCAAGTCTGTAGCTCAGGACGGGACCGGCTTCTGGCTGCCTGGAATAGCAGGAAGGAGTTCTTGCCTAGTGGCGGAGAGAGGGGGCTAGACAAAGGCTCACTCAAACCCCATCCATGCACAAACCAAACCTCCAGGAAAACAACTTAAAATGCAGATTCCTCGGCATCCACGACAAATGCCTTTTTTAAAAAGATTTTTTTATTGATCTTTAGAGAGAGGGGAAGTGAAAAGGAGACACATCCATTGGGCTGTCTCCCGCACCCCCCCCCCACCCCACTGGGGTGGAGCCTGCAACTGGGCATGTGCCCCAACCGAGAACCAGCAGCCTTTCAGTGCATAGGACAATGCCCTACCTGCTGAGCCACACTGGCCAGGGTGCTACAAGGCTTTGAAAGCTCAGCAGGTGACTCTGATGTGCAGCAGGTCTAGGAACCAGTGGTCCAGATGACTTTTCAAGGATCAGCACTAACTTTCTGAGATTTTTAAAAATTAGGTCAAGAGGGGAAGGATAAAGCTAACGCCAAAGGGCTTGGGCACTCTCCATCCAGGGATTCAGACAATAGTGCATAACAATCTGTGGTCTCCCGTGATAATTACTGTAATAACAACACGTTAATAAGTGTGTGGTTTTCTTCCTTAATCTAACTATAATCCAGAAAGAAGGGGATTATAGTCCCCACTTACAGAGGGAAAGATGGCGTCTCGGAGAGGTGAAGTGGCCCAAAGCCACGCCAGGGGAGAGAGGTAGGGGTGGGTTTGGGGTGCTCCTGACTGCAGCTCCCGTCCTCAATGCTTACAGCCTGAATGGACCAGTTCTCCTCCAAGTTACTTCCTTGGAGGTAGACAAGGTGTAACAATGGGCTTGAAGGCGGGAAAGGTTATGAAGGAGAAGTCCTGAAGACCCCAACCAGCACGGGGTCAGGCTTATGAGGCCAGCACAGGGTGACCAAAAGACATGGACTCCTCAGGGCCTAATGGACTTTCCCATGTCGGAAAATGACTCCAAAAAAACCAACTCAGCCACTAGCTTGGTAGTATTAGCTTTGAGGAAGCTGTCTAGCCCTAGCTGGTTTGGCTGAGTGGATAGAACGTCGGCCTACAGACTGAAAGATTCCAGGTTCGACTCTGGTCAAGGGCACATGTCCGGGTTGCAAGCTTGATCCCCAGTGGGGGGCCTGCAGGAGGCAGCCGATCAATGATTCTCTCATCATTAATGTTTCTGTTTCTATCCCTCTCCCTTCCTCTCTGAAATAATAACAATAATTTTTTAAAAGGGAGTCTAAGCCTTCCCTCATTCAAGTTATAGCCTCACCTGCAATCCCAGCCTGAACCCCAACTCACCCAAACTTCCCACACACCCTGGTCAGAGTGGCTGGCCCATCCGGGGACGCCGAGCACCTTAGAAAGTGCTAAGTTGAGTCCTGAAGGACCTAGACGTTGAAGGTGTTTGTACATCGGGTTATAAGGAAACACACTGCCTTCAGGATGGAGCCAGTTGCCACAGAAAAAGAGGCCACTGGTGCTCTGATCAGCCCCCTGTGCTCAGGAGGCAGGAGAGGCCATCTGCTCCCGCGACCGTGGGACTGCAGCCTGCCCTGCCTGTCCGCCCGCACGGGCCCCAGCGTGAAGGACCAGTGCGCAGTTCAAGTGAGACTCGCCATGTTGCCACCTGACTATCAACAGGTTAACACTGATGTGAGGCTGACGTCCCCAAGGTCCCCAGCCGTCAAGGCCGAACTCTTCCCTCACTCAGCACCTGTGCCAGGAGGCGTCGGGAAAGCCATTCAGCATGCCCTTCCCACCCCAGATGTCTCTGAGGAATGTGTTCACGCTCCAGAGGTCAGGCCCGCGTGTCACCTGTCACATTGCCCTGGACCGTGCTCCACGCCCCCTAAGTCTCCTCTGGCTGCCCCACACGTTGCTGGCTCCCCCGGATCATCGACACAGGCCCCTCTCCTATTTCCCCAGAATATGATCAAGACCAACCTATCCTATTGATCAAGATTTTCTGAAAGCTTAAAGAGAGCAGAGGAGAAATGCAAAATAGAAACAAAAAGCCAAAACCCTGAAAATAAGGGAGTCCGAGCTGTCTTTGTCCTTAGCCCCCGGTTTACAACCCCTCCCCCCCATTTCAGGGGCCAGCCTACCTTCCCCCTTTAAATGCTTCCACTGCATGCCCTTCACTGGCATCTAGGTCCCCTAGCACTTTCAGGGTCCAACAAGAGAGAGAAACCTCTCAGGCTGGCATCCAAGTCAGTGCAGGAATCTCAGAGGTGCAACTCACATACAGAGAGGACACCGTCACAGTATTTTACAGGCACCTACCTACCCCTCTGCGTCTCAAACATCTCCATCCCACCAGGCTTTGCTTGAACAAGACCGGATGCCCATCAAGGCTATTCTTCCAAATAAGGCACCACTTCCCTCGGCAATGAATCATAGAGTTGCAGTGAGTGTGTCCCCCTGTCTAGTTACCATGTTTCCAACATTGTGGGCTGCCCTCCGTGTTCCAGCAACACCTTCTCCCACGCACGTCCAGGGTGGCGGAGCAGAGGGGGCAGCCTCGTTCCGTCTGCCTGGCCCGCTCCTCTGGCGGTGGGCACGATGGCTTTGCATGTTTGTGGCTGGGTAATTTTTGGACTCATTTGCAAGGCAAATGGAAACGGCCTAAAATTAAGGTTCTGTGATCTGAGGCGCGAGCTGAGGATTTTTTCTGTTTGTTTTGTTTTAA
>NW_006288633.1:1862241-1862510 GCF_000327345.1 Myotis davidii
ACCGTTTGGAGAAGATTTAAAGAAAGTCGATTGCCCCCAAATGCCTTCAACTCTGCCCATCCCTGACACTGATAATACCCCACACAACCGCAAGCGTTTAAGTGCATGGGTTTTAAGAGATTTATTTGTTTAGGAAACTTAACGACTCACAACCAGCTGAGATCCTTTTCCAGACGAACGTCCACAGAAAGCGGAACCTGCCAGTGACTGCACTCACAAGAGGGAGAAAACATCTACCTTTCGAGTTGGGCCAAGGAGATAGATCCCTA
>NW_006288633.1:1862740-1863903 GCF_000327345.1 Myotis davidii
TCAGGGTCCAAGAAGAGAGAGAAACCTCTCAGGCTGGCATCCAAGTCAGTGCAGGAATCTCAGAGGTGCAACTCACATACAGAGAGGACACCGTCACAGTATTTTACAGGCACCTACCTACCCCTCTGCGTCTCAAACATCTCCATCCCACCAGGCTTTGCTTGAACATGACCGGATGCCCATCAGGGCACTTCTTCCAAATAAGGCACCACTTCCCTCGGTGATGAATCATAGAGTTGCAGTGAGTGTGTCCCCATGTCTAGTTACCGTGTTTCCAGCATTGTGGGCTGGCCTCCGTGCTCCAGCAACACCTTCTCCCACGTCCAGGGCGGCGGAGCAGAGGGGGCCGGCCTCGTTCCGTCTACCCGGCCCGCTCCTTTTGCGGTGGGCATGATGGCTTTGCATGTTTGTGGCTGGGTAATTTTTGGACTCATTTGCAAGGCAAATGGAAACGGCCTAAAATTAAGGTTCTGTGATCTGAGGCGCGAGCTGAGGATTTTTTCTGTTTGTTTTGTTTTAAAACCACAGTCTTGCTCTACAAGATTGTTATCACAGGTCCAGAGGGCTGAGAGCGTGCGGTCCCTGTGTAGCCAGCCCCTTCTGCGCCTCCCGACGAAGCGTGGACGGACTGAGGCGGATGGAAGGGACCTTGCGGGAGGGTGGTGGCTGCTTGCCGCTGAGAGCCAGTGCCTTTGGGGACCAAGCAGGCCAGGCTGCAGGGTTGGCGGGGCCGGGGGCTGGGTCTGTGCTGGTGTTCCTGGTCACAGTCCCCGGGGGGAGGCTTGGGCTCTGATTCCTCACAGTGAAGTGCTGGGGTACAGAGTGTTTGGTCAACTTCAAAGACCAGGGCGACTTCCTCAGATCTTCATTTCATATGCAAACCCGGGTCTGATCCAAACGTGGGGGTGGGGGTGGGGGGCCGGGAGGGGCAGTGCAGTGTTCAACTTAATTTACTCTTGGCAAAACAGATCTTCCCCAGTCTCCGGGGGAACGCAGCTGAGACAGACGTAAACAGGCGCTGAGGCCCCGTGGACATCAAACAGCACTAGCAAAACAACGCTTAGATGAGTTAAGTGTAAATCAATCAGGAACATATGGGCTCCATTTCCCTGAAAATACACAGGGGTTTACAAATTACAGGCACGGGTGGGGGGGGGGGGGGG
>NW_006288633.1:1864248-1881085 GCF_000327345.1 Myotis davidii
AATTGCAGATTCACGGAGCTCCGGCTCTTCCCCAGCCAGTGAGTCTGTCTTCGCACAACGAGCGTGTGGGTGCGTCTGTGTGCGTGAGGGCAACACGGTGGTAAGTCCACTAGTGTCTCTGCTGCATGGTGACTCTTCCACGGGTGGCAGCGGGCCAGGAGGCATTACCATCTCAAGGGAAGGTTGTTCCGTGGAACCAGGGCACCCAGGACCCAAATGTTTAGGTTTTGAGACTCAAAAGTGAAGACATAAAAGATTGGCTGGACGTCACTCTGGGATGAGATCAGGTCCCCAGACTAGCTCAGGGACCATAAGAGCAGAAGGAAAATGAGAAGACTCCGAAGGTCCCTGTCAGAAGGTCCCTGACAAAGTCTTACTGCCGCCACCTCCTCCCCCACCCACACTGCAGGGCCCCCCTCGAGGGTGGAGGGGGGTGAGGGAGCAACCGAAGGGCCTGGGGGACTGAAGAGCAAGGACACTCTGCCTGTCTTGCCTGGGCTACTGGGGCAGCAAGTCCCAGAGGCACTGGGCCCCGCATGAGTGGGAGCTCAGAGTGCAAGTGAGTCCTGGAAGCCTGGGTGGAGCCCTGGGACAGCCCCCCAGTTTCCACAGCCAGGAACAGTGTGGGAGGCGGCAGAACCCCCGGGGCCTCTCCAAACAGCCTGTGTGGGTCAGGGGCCCAGGGCCCAGCCTGGGATGGATGATACAGACCTGAGAGGCTGGTGTGGATGAAGGACCTGGGTCAGAGACCCCTCTCTCCACTCCCCCACCCCCCATGCTGCTAGGGCAGACCCATCTCTCCACTCCCCCACCCCACCCCCCATGCTGCTAGGGCAGACCCATCTCTCCACTCCCCCACCCCACCCCCCATGCTGCTAGGACGCTCAGGAGCCATCTAGAATGAGGACAGTGTCCCCAGGGATAGAACAACTATCCAGCGTAACCAAAATTGGCAGCCACCAAAGCAGAATAGAGACTTGAAATGGAAATGACATTGACTTACACAAAAGGTAATGTTTCTTACATGCGTGTGCTGTGGCCTGAGATTCTTGCCCTCTCCTCACATGGGTGAGGCCACAAAGTGGGTCAGAGGTAGCCTGCCCTTCAGACAGCTCCGGGCCTACCCTGGCCTCCAGGAGGCAGTCGACGCTTCCCCTGCCTCCTTCCACTCCCAGGAAGAAAGAAAACTTGATCTGGGTCATCAAGGAAAGGCTGAGGTGGTGGGAGGGGAGGGATGGGGAGGGTACAGATTTCAGCTGAAGGACACAGGGATTGTGAAGGGGGCACGTGGACAATCCCCTTTTACTGCTTCTCTCCTCGTGGGATCCCAAGCCACTGAGCACTGATGTAGGAAGGTGAGGTCCAGAGACAGTTGGGAGACAACCTCTGTCACCCTCCCCTCCCTGAACCCTGGAAGGCCAGAGAACACTCCACAGTAAGGCAGGTTAGAGTGAGGACTCAGGCAGGTCTGTCTCAGGCTCCCCGAGACGCCGCCTCTCCTGCCCTGTGGCTGCCTCAGGCTGGACTCTCCCTCCTGCCCTCGGAGGCCCTCGGGGTTAAGGCTGAGCAGGCCTGGGATGGGAGGCCGTGCAGGGGCCCCTGGTGGGGAAGACCAGCACCTGCTCTTCCGCTGAACAGCACAGGAGTTTGGTTCCCAGTCTTAGAACTCGCAAATAAAACTAAAACAATATAGGGGAGCCCAGATGGCGTGGCTCAGTGGTTGAGCATCAACCTATGAACCAGGAGGTTGCCATTCAATTCACGGCCAGGGCACATGCCCAGGTTGCTGTCTCAGTCCCTGGTGGGGGTGGGGTGTAGGAGGTGGCCAATCAATGATTCTCTCTCATCATCAATGTTTCTATCTCTCTCTCCCTTTCCCTTCCTCTTTGAAATCAATAAAAATATATTTTAAAAAAACAATATAGGGGATATAAAGTTATTGGAGGGAAGAGTTGTCGCCTAAAAATTTCTTGCTCCTGTAGTGGGGAATCTCTGAGATGTGATTTTGATAATTCCTCATGTTGGTGGCTGACAGTAGGGACAAACTGGCCACTCCAAAATGCACAGAAATTGGCATACTCTGTCCCTACAGGAAGAAGCTGGATTTGTTTTGAGGACGGAAACTTTCTTCCTTTTGGGGAAGTGGGGGCCCCTTGGTGGCTCTCTATGTGGTGTCAGTCACTTGCCTCCTCTGGTCCTGACCTGGTGAAGGGCTCCACATGGGAAGGATGTAGTCATACTGGGATGTCAGGAGCAGAAAGTCTTCATTGGTTAATAATTCTGGGATGTCCAGTTAATAGGAAACTTCTTGAGAGAGAGTTTTATAGTAAACTAGAGGCCCGCTGCATGAAATTTGAACACTGCGGGGGGCGGGGGGTGTCCCTCAGCCTGGCCTGCATATTCTTTCAGTCCAGGAACCCTAAGGGGATGTCTGACTGACGGGGGATGTCCGTGGGGAGAGGGCCTAAGCCAGCCGTGGGCAAACTATGGCCCGCGGTCAGAATTCGGCCCGTTTGAAATGAATAAAACTAAAAAAAAAAGACCGTACCCTTTTATGTAATGATGTTTACTTTGAATTTATATTAGTTCACACAAACACTCCATCCATGCTTTTGTTCCGGCCCTCCGGTCCAGTTTAAGAACCCATTGTGGCCCTCGAGTCAAAAAGTTTCCCCCCCCCTGGCCTAAGCCATCAGTCAGACATCCTTAGCGCTGCTGTGGAGGTGAAAGAGGCTCCCGTCACCAGCTGTGAGCCCGGCTTCTGGCTGAGCGGCACTCCCCCTGTGGGAGTGCACTGACCACCAGGGGCAGCTCCTGCATTGAGCATCTGCCCCCTGGTGGTCAGTGCACATCATAGCGACTGGTTGACTGGTCAACTGTCTACCCCCTGGTGGTGAGTGCATGTCATAGTGAACGGTTGAGTGGTTTTAGCATATCAGTAGCATATTATGCTTTGATTGGTTGAACAGACAAGCAGATGACCCGACAGCATATTAGGCTTTTATTATATAGGATAAGAGGGGGAAAATGGTTTTATTGGGCCTGAACTTGGAAAAATGAAACTCAAAACTATATATTTTAAAATTAAGATTTTAAAATCTATTTAACACAATTTAAGATATTACACATATGCATTAATTTTTAGACTGAACAAAGAAATGCATCATTTATTTTAGGGAAAAAAATTTCAAAATATTTGTATAATAGCATTACATCCTTTTATGCTTACAGCCAATCATATGAAGAGACATTTCTACAATTTTCTCAAAGGCTTATCATAATTGTTTTTTCTTTGTTTGATTTTTTGTTAATCCTTGCCTGAGAATATTTTTTCCATTGACTTTTAATGGAAGGGAGGTAGGGAGGGGGGAGAGGGAGAGAGAAAGAGAAACATCGATCTTCCCACACTCAGGCGGGGATCCAGCCTGCAACCGAGGTACATGCCCTTGACCAGAATTGAACCTGAGACCCTTCAGTCCATGGGCCAATGCTCTAACCACTGGGAAAACTGGCTAGGGCCATAATTGTTTTTTACATACATTTTTCTCTTTGAAATGCCTCTGGGCTTACTATCGCTGATGAATTTTTAATTTTCCCATTGTTAACTGGCATACTTTCACCACACCCCTATTTTTAACACCTTGCTCATTTGAGCAATTCTACAACTTCATTCTCCTCAATACCATGAAATCCTCCTTTTCTTTGCAAGTTTTTGAACCTGACTTTGAAATAGATTTGCATAGATACCTTTGTCCTGTCAGTTGTTTATAGTACTCCATTGTCATCCAGAAGGGATTCAAGACATGGGCAGGAGAAGGGCGAGATGGGGGATGTCGATGAGCAAATATTTTTGTGTAATCCTGACTTCCCCTTCCCTACATAACCTTGTGACTATAGAGACTGCAGTGGTGAATGTTTGGGTAACCTCTGTAATTGTGCTTATTACAACCGGGGGAAGAAGCAGTATATCTCTACAGGCAGGACTGTCGTTTGTATTCTGTTTTATTTTTTTAACTCTTCCCTTTCCTCGCTGCTTCCGCTGCTGGCCTTGTCGAGGAGGACATCCGGCAACTGCAGCCTCTGGTCGGGGCCTTGAATTTGCGGTTCAGGATAATTCCCGGAAGTTTGCACGAGGTCCTGGGCAGTTCACCAGATACGAAGTTGAACAATGAGTGGAGGCCAGAGCTCTGGGTAGAGAGACTGGTCACTTGCCTGGGTGTCCACGGAGCCAGAACTAAAAGCAGTGGGGATGACAGTAGCATTAACGTAGCCAGTGTCTTTAACAATCAACGATGAAGACGGGCATCAGAAAGTCCTTTTGCCTGGTCCTCCCCCACTGCCCGTTGTAGCCGGCCCTGGGGCTAGTGTTTCCTTGCCCCCCTGTGACATCTCCAGCCAACAGGAGCTTATCCTCTCAGGCGAGATAATTGCGTCTTCTGGTCACGTCTAATCACGGGAACAGGCACAGCTCAGGAAGTAACATGTCCAGCTCCAAGTGACAATCGAAAATGCCAGCTCACGGCGCCCATCCTGCAGCGTGGGCCTGCTTCGGCAGGAGGTTCTGGAGGTAGAGGCGGGAAGCGGGAGATGAGGGGTGAGCTCAGTGTTTCTGTTTCTTGCTCCCATATTCCTGTTCCTCGTGGACTCGGTCACTGGTCACGGGCTCTTTGAGAGTGAGGGGGGTCGAGGGGAGGAGGGCCCAGGGCTGCCCTGGTTGGATGTGGTTGCCTCTGATCTTGGTGGAGGGCAACCCTGTCATTTCTTTTGTTTGTTGTTGTTAACCCTCACCCAAGGCTATTTTATCCATTGGTTTTTAGAGAGAGTGGAAGGAGGCGGGGAGACAGAAATATCGGTGTGAGAGAGACACATCGATTGTTTGCCTCCTGTGCACACACCATTGAGCCTGCAACCAAGGCACGTGCCCTTGACCAGAATCAAACCTGGGACCCTTCAGTCTGAAGGTCAACACTCTATCCATTGAGCCAGACTGGCTAGGGCCGACTCTGTCATTCCCTGTGTAATTACACCAGAACAACAGATCCCGACTAAGACTGACCGGGGCAAACCCAACCTGGAGTGACCCTATTTACAGCTGACTTGGCCTGGGGATCCCCCTGCCTGGGTTCTCTCATCTGCTAACCAGGTGATGTGTCCTCCTCGCCGAGTGGCTCACATCCATTCCCCCCTGCCTCAGGAAGTCTGAGATCACTCCCGCACTCTCACAGGGTCTCTCTGGGGCCCCACTGCCCCCCAGAAACCCTCTTAGGCCTGGAAGACACTCCTGGCCACCCTCCCATGGGACCCCTCAGGTTGTCAGGAACTCTGCTTGTAGGGGGGGGTAAGGGGGGGGCTGATAGGGGTAGAGGGAGGAGCACAGAACACAATACATTTCTTTTGTTGTTCTTTTTATATTTGTATAGAGAGAGGCAAGGAGAGGGAGAGAAACATCATCAGCTGCCTCCTGCAGTCCCCCACCAGGGATGGAGCCTGCAACCCAGGCAGGTGCCCTGACCAGGAATTGAATCAGCAACCCCTGGTGCATGGGACGATGCCTAACCAGCTGAGCCATACCAGCCAGGGCACAAAACATTGCTTTTGAAAGAAATTTTCTTCCCAATCCCTGCCACTCGTTTGGCCTCTGAACCTTCTGATGGTCAGCGCGTCGTGGGGAGCCGGTTCTGAGCCGCCTCCTTGCACCTCCTGCTTTGGGGGCCAGCATCTCACCATGAAACATGGGAGAATTGGCCCCCATCATCTTAAGGAGCTCGGTGAAACTACAACCAAAAGGGCCCCCTTCACCATCCCTAAGAAAAAGAATTGTAGCTGCCCTCCCTCCTGTTATAAAAGGTGATCATCCTGAGGACTCATAGGATCCTCTCACGCCGTCCTTACAATAACCCATGAGCTGGGTACTGTTGTCATCCATACTGTAGAGATGAAGAGACTGGAGTGTGGAGAAGTGAGTCTGCAGCAAATCACACAGTTAGTAAAATATCAGAGGTTCACAACTTTATCTCTCTCACCAGAGAGGATTTGGGAATTCAGAATTTTGACTATCAGGAGACTCTACTCATGATAACCATTGGGGCCAGTCAATCGCACCCTCTATATCAGTGGTTCTCAACCTTGGCTGCACATTAGAATCACCTGGGAATCTTTTTAAAATCCTGATTTCTGGGCCTCATCCTCCGGAAATTCTGTTTCTTTGTTATTGATGTTGTGGCCCCACCCCATAACAAAGAAACAGAATTTCTGGAGGATGAGGCCCGGAAATCAGGATTTTTAAAAGATTCCCAGGTGATTCTAATGTGCAGCCAAGGTTGAGAACCACTGCTCTATATCAAAGGTTTAGAGCCAGTTGAGGGATGACAACATCGGCTCTACTGGTGGAAAAAAGCGGGGTTGAAGAATGCAGCTGAACTTGCAACCAGGTAAGTCTTTCAGCTCTTTCTCCTCTGAGTTGAACCTACTTCCCCACCCTGCCTGCCCCAAACCCAGCAGTCAGAGGCCCACTGTAAGAGTGGAGCCCAAGGGCACCTGCCGGAGCCAGAGGCATGCACAGAGGCGGGAAAGTGCAGTCCCCTCAGGAGTCAGGCAGATTTCAAAGACAGAATGTGCTTCGGTTCCCTTCCAATCGAAATCAGGGTCCAGGCTGAGGGTCTAGGCTGTGGCAGTCTGGCCAGCTGGCCCACCCACCTGCTCTGGGAGAGGAGAAAGGGAGGAGCCGAGACAGAGGACGGTTAGGGTGCTAGACCCGGGCTCTGCTTGGAAGAAAGATGCTGAGGTCAGAGGAGGGGCCTAAAGACAGAACTTTGGGGAAGGGAGAAACTTGGAACTCTTCATATATGTGCCCGTGGCTTTGAGAGGCTGATCTACAAACGGGAAGTTAACAGAAAGAGAGGAATCAGCAGAGGAAATTCCAGGTTTTCCCCGCGTATGTGGCACACCCCATGTGTTTCTACTTAGCCCTGCATCTTGCCTCTTGCCTTGACTGTGGTACCAGGCCTACGGGACTTGCAGCAGTTGAATGTGAGGTTGCATCCATGTTCATGAAAGCACCCAGAGATTTTACCCGGGCTCATTAGCACAAAATGCCCAGTGAAGCTACAGTAGCCACCCTAGCCCCATCCCTTCTTACGTTTCTATGGCTGCTGGAACAATTACCACAAACTTAGTGACTTATAACAGCTAGATTTATCTAACGAGTCTCCCAGTGAGAAGTCCAAAATGGATCTCTCTAGGTTAAAGATGGGTGTCATCAGGGCTGTGTTCCTCTCTGGAATCTGTTTTCTTACCTCCTTCAGCGTCCTGAGCCTGCCCGTATTCCTTGGCTCACGGCCCCTTCCCTCTTCAAAGCCAGCAATGGCCAGCGGTCTTTTTCACATCACACTGCCTGGGGCTAGTTTTCCTTCCTCTTCCATCTTTTAAGGACCCTTGTGATTACACTGGGCCCACCTGGATAATCCAGGCTAATTTCCCTTTTTAAGGTCAGCTGATTAGGAATTAATTAAATCTGCAGCCTGAATGCTCCCTTATCGAGGAACACAACACATTCACGGGTTCTAGGGATTAGGACATGGATACCTTTGGGAGATCATTATTCTGATTAGCACACTCCCCCTCCGCCCTGCCAAGTGGTGGCCGGCACATGTGCGCCCACAGACCCGAGACACTCACACACACACCCCTAAAAAGTCGCTAAGAGAACATCTACGCTAGGAGGTCACTCATACCGAGTGGTTTCTGAGGCTGTTAAATATGGTCCCCCTTCTAAATGAGGCCGATTTTCACTTTTTCTGACTTCAGAGAGTCACAGCTTGCTGGTTTTTAATCTTATATAAAGTTGGAAATGCTTTGACCCAATTAGGAACAGTATGTTGCACTGAGATGCCACCTCAAGCCAGTTATTTATCTATTTCAGCCCGCATCAGGGAGCGGAGCCCTGTCTTGCCTGCCCGCTCCCAGAGGTTGTAGCCCAGCCTCCACAGCAGCATCTGCACGGCTCGCGCTGCTGCCTTGCTGTGGAAGTGTTAACTGCATGATTAAAGATCATGAGAAGAAAGAAAGATTCTATATTTTAAAAACCCCACAGTTATCAATCTTTATTATAAAAAACATATGTGCCTCCCCTTCTGCGGTAGACTGTTCCTGACTGGGTATATGTAAATCAAATTCTTTATAAATTGAGTCATATTTTAAATGCACTTGGGGAGCTGGCTATTTAAAGGGATCCTGCTGTGAATCTTCTTGTCAAGCCAAGAGGCTGTTTGTGATGCTAATTTTCACCCCTTAATTTGTCTGTGTTGTAGGTGCAGATTTTCATAAAATCCTCCAAATTCACAAACCAAAGCAAGGCACACCTGTCTCTTATTATTTCAAGGATATCTTTTTCAGAGGAGCTCAAAGAGCTGTCATGTGGATTATCTCATTTATCTTCCCAACGTTCTTCCAAAGGAGTTTGGGGCCGTCATTATCCTCAAAGGAGGTGTAACTGTCCCCCAAACAGCCACTGCCTCGCAGGGGGCCCAGGAAAGGAGGCGGTGCTCAGACGAGAGCGATTTATTTTCCAGTTAACAAAGGCTCTGTCCTGGGAGCGGTGCTCTGGGAAGTGTTCTTTAAAGCCCAGAAGATGCTTTTTTTATTTGTTTGTTTTGGGGCCATTCTTTGTCACTACTGTACAGATAGAGAAAGCGAGAAACAGGTAAGTTAAGTGTGTACTATGTTTTAAATGTTTACTGAATGTCCACTATGCACAAGAGGAGGTTTGGGAGTTGGGTAGGGTGCCAAGATGGCTGACTCGGGCCTTGACCCGGAGCCTGCCCCCTAGTGGAGGTGACAGGTATTGACAACACCTGGAATGCAACCTTAGGAAACATGGATACCTTCAGCTCTCTCCCACAGTTTTCTTCTCCCAAGCTTATAACTATGACCTCATTCAATCCTCCCAACACTGTAAAGAGGACTTTGGTTTTACTTTTCGTAGCACAAGGGAATTGAAAAGATTAGTGATTTTCCAAAAGTCACATGGCAGGTGGGTGAGGAGCTAAGGCTTAATTCCAAGCCTGTCTCATTCCACAAGCATGTGCTTCACATGCCACAATTATTGAACATAGGCATGAGGAACGGGCTCGGTGGGTGTAGTGGCAGGAACAATGGACTCTGACTCTCGGGATTAAAGAAACCGTCCCAGAAGGAGGCTGTCAGAACCAGGCCTTGAAAGATGAGAGGCATTTCTATTGAGAATTGGCAGAATAAAATGGGCAAAGGCATGAAAGTATATATGAATAGTCTGGGGTGCCCAGGTTCCTAGAGAACTATAGTAGTAAACAAGGCTAAAAGGGGACTGAGGGACATATCATAGAAAGTCTAAATGTTTCATTAAAGGAACAGAAACTCCTTCGCACAGTGGTAGAAAGCCACTAAGACTTTTAAAAATACATATATATTTTTTTATTGATTTCAGAGAGGAAGAGAGAAAGAGAAACACCAATGATGAGAGAAAATCGTTGATCGGCTGCCTCCTGCACGTCCCACACTGAGGATCCAGCCTGCAACCCAGGCATGTGCCCTGACCGGGAATTGAACCATGCCTCCTGATTCATAGGCACCACTGAGACTTTTTGAGGGTGGGAGCAAAGTCTCTTGGGGAGACATTCTGTCATTGGTGTGAAGAATGAGTTTGAGTCACAATATCCAATCTTGATATGTAAAGTAAGATAGTATTTTCTCCTCTAACAGAAAGAAAACAAAATCTTTTGTACACTGCCCAAACCCCTGGTGAGAAAAGGGGCCATCAGAACTGGAAGCTACGTTGCCTGACTCCAAGAGTAATCCTCCCTCCCTTTTATCAAACGAAACGGCTGGAGCCTTGAGTAAAAGGAAGGTCCTGGCTGAAGCCACCCCTGGCTGGCCTCCCCACCGGTGCCCACCACTGCCAGGCAGGGGAGTGAGTCTGTATTTCTCTCCACCCTCTGATATCTTCACGGGTGCTGAGGATGGGGATGTGTGGCCAAAATCTGACTCTTGCCTTCTAAGCTGACAATCCTCTAAGCCTTAGAGTCTAAGGCAGTGATGGCGAACCCATGATAGGCATGTCAGAGGTGGCACACGAACTCATTTTTTGGGTTGATTTTTCTGTGTTAAATGGCATTTAAATATATAAAATAAATATCAAAAATATAAGTCTTTGTTTTACTATGGTTGCAAATACCGGGGAGAATGCAGAGCAGGTGCCACCTGTGAAGGGAGGTATCTGGGGGCAGGAGTTTCTAGACGTGACACGGCACCAGAGTTAAGTTAGGGTTTTTCAAAATGCTGACATACCGAGCTCAAAAGGTTCGCCATCACTGGTCTAAGGCATCTGTTGTAGGTCATTACTGCTGTCTGTCCCAAGCTCAACAACTGGGCTCAGGGATGCCTCTGGGGGCATGTCAGGCCAACATAATGACCCTGAACTTTACCTCTTCTAAGACTCCTGTATTAGACTCATCCCAATGGAGTTCCAAGGTCTTTGAGCTGTAAAACCAGAGAAAGGAAAGATGGTGACAGCTGGTAGGGTCTGAGGCAGGAAGAGGGCCTCAGGTCCCCTTTCTCATCCATACCTGCCCACCAAAGTTCGTCGATCTTTAATATCCACCCTTCAAACAACTATGCAAGGCCATGGGGGAGGAGGAGTGAAATAAGGTGTATATTTCCCCTCAGTTTCTATTGTTTGGTTTGCAGCACAATTCCTGCATTTGTTAAAGATGGGGGGGGGGGATCCCGGAAGAAAGGAAATGTAAGTACAAAAGCCATTATAATCATAATGCTATGAGCAGCAGTGGGTTTGGCGGGAGGCCTGGGCCACCCAGGCTCCCGAGGCCTCAGTGACTGAATGGGAGTCTCAGTCTGACTCAGAGGGGTCTGATCTGTCAGCCAGGGAGGGGCTGGGAAACCTCCCTCCACACAAAGGGAATGTTGGGGCCCCGGGGGAGATGAGTTGGACTGGGGCCGGGGAGAATGCAGAGCAGGTGCCACCTGTGAAGGGAGGTCTCTGGGGGCAGGAGGATGCTGGGCTCCCACAGCCAGAGGTTTATCCCGTTGGCTTCAGGCCCTGGACACACTGCAGAAACTCAGCTCTGCCCTCCCCCCAGGGGAGGCTGGACTCACTCGTCCTGGTAGCTTTCAAGCCACTCTGCAGAACGCCCCACTGTGCATAGAGGGAGAGCGTGTGAACAGAGGGCAATGAGGGGACGACCGAAGGAGGGGCAGGGATACTGGGCGACATCTAGACTTCGCTGGGTTCTCACACTCCATCTGGGCCAAGTCTGCTCCATGTGGTGCCTGGGAGGAGACATACGCTGCTCAGCGCCTCCCACCTCCCCAGAGCAGGCTGGACAACCTCCTGCCATGGTGGCTGTGGTGCAGGGGCAAGGTTTGCACCTGCAGACCTCGCTAGAATCAAAGAGCCCTGGGAAAATTCAAAAGATACCATGGCTGACCCCAGGGAGCTGCGACCTGGGGCTTGGCCGGCACCCGCCCTCCCGCATATTGATAAACAAACCCAAGGCGCCTACAGTGATTTTTCCAAACATGGAAGCTGGGAATCTGGTTACTCTTCAGACAGTAACAAACTACCGTTTATTGGTGCATGGACCTGAGAATGAAGTATGACATAACAATAGGAGGAAGCATAAAAAAGAAACTAAAAAAATTTTAAAAAGGCCTAAGCATGCCCCTTCCAACTAACTCCCAACAGGAATCCTTCGCGTTGGAGGGAGGCCCTGCGGAGTTACAGCCACAGCTGTAGCCCAGATGGATGAGTGCCACAGCTCAGGGTCTCACTTCTCCTGCTGCCAAGCTCTGTGGGGCTGTAGGAAAGAGGCTGAGAGAGACATGTGGCAAGGCTTTCAAAACAAACCCTCTCCCCTGCCCATCACAGCTGTCAGGGCTTATGTCGGACAATGATTAGCAGCTGGAAATCTGCAGTCAGACATGGGCCTGAATCCTGCCTTTGCCACGTCCCAGCTGTGACTGTGGGAAAGTGGACCTCTGTGAGCCTCATTGTCCTCGTCTGTAAAATGGGGCTAACAGTACCTTCCTGGGAGGGTTAAGAGGATGAAATGAGATAACAAATGCAAAGCACTTAGCATAGTGCCAGCGGATGGGAAGTGCTCTACTAGTATATATGGCAACAGTCTATCTCCTTCAGAAACAGTATGTTGAGAATGCCTTGCACTCAAAGGCTCCCGCTGCTCCCTCATTATCTCTAGAGCAGCGGTTCTCAACTTTGGCTGCACATTAGAATCACCTGGGAATCTTTTTAAAATCCTGATTTCTGGGCCTCATCCTCCGGAAATTCTGTTTCTTTGTTACTAATGTTGTGGTCTCACCCCATGACAAAGAAACAGAATTTCTGGAGGACGAGGCCCAGAAATCAGGATTTTTAAAAGATTCCCAGGTGATTCTAATGTGCAGCCAAGGTTGAGAACCACTGGTCTAGAGCCTTTGTCAGGGAGGCCTCGCTATGCCGGAGGGAGTCAGTTCCGACTTCCCTGGAAGCCCCTTGAGCTATTGACTGAGCCTTGGTTTGGGCTCTTGCTTCCAGTCGAAAAAAAGATACAGATGGGATCCATGAGAAACAGGTGGGCACCGTGTTTAAGCCACCCAGCCGGAAGAGTCCACTCGACCACAGGCTACACATCTCAGCGGGGCAGCACTGCCTGTGGGGCAGAGCAGGATGTCCCAGCAGCTGTGGTAGCCGCCAGTGCCTCCCTCCAGAGCTCCAGAGACTGCCCAGGCGGGGAGCAAGGAGCCCTCTTGGCATTAAACCCAGCACAGGAAGGTATCGGGAGTGCCCAGGGCACAGCGGGCCTGGAGAAGTTCTGGGTGAACTGTGCTCACTGTGGAGACATTTTGGACCCACGGCTGTGTTCCCGAATGCCCCTGCCATGGGCATCCCCGGAGCCATAGTGAGGCCCACCCCCAAGTCTTCTCGCCCAGGAAGACTTCGCTGGGTCAGAGCTCACGCCTTCCTCTGGAGGAGTCCATCCTGTGACCTTTCCTTCCCACTGGCCTCACCTCCTCCCCAAAGGTATTTCAGAGAGGAATTCGCTAAGAACGGAAAATCTAAGAGACGACAGTAAGGAGCCCACGGGAGAAAGCAGATAGTGTTGGAGGCAGGCTCTCCTGGGTTCAAATCCGGGCTCACGGTTTCTGTTGCGAGGCCCTCGACGGCTCACGTAGCCTGGCTGAGCTTGTCATCTCTTCGGTACCCTGGGGCTTCGGTCCAGTGGTTCTGGAGGCTGTCAGCCACCTGGAGGGCTCAGCAGAAGGCTGGCCCTCCCTAGAGGCTGGGGCCTACGACTTCGCCTTCAGCCAGTTCCCCGGGCAATCCTGCTGCTATTGGGCCAGTCAGGACTGCCTTTTAAGGGCCACGCATGGCAACTGCTGGTCTATGTGAGAGCCCTTGTTCCCTGGGAGAGGCAGGAACCTGGCGGGCAGGGCGTTAGAGCTGGTGGGTGAGGATTGCGAGGGCTGAGTCAGCCCACCTTCCTGTCAGCTTCCTCAACTGTAACAGGAGGATAAGACACCCACCTTCTGAGTGAGAATCTAATGAGATGGTGAGTGTGAAAGTGCCTTGTGAAGTACAGCGTTCTATACCATTGCAAAGGATTGAACAGGAGGTTTATTCTAAGGGGTTAAAGTCCATAGTAGATGGAGAGGTCTGTAGTGGAGTGCCTGGCACATAATGGGGCTCGATAAATATTACTTTATATTAAAAAAATAACCCCAAACTAAAAATAGCCACGGACTCCATGCCAGAGGTTCCTGTCTCTGTCATACATGAGAACAAAAAATGGTAATAAAGTTACAATACATGAAACTTATATTCCCGTTGTGGGTGGCGGGGACCTCCTCCGTGGCTTCTGCTCCAATTCATTATTCAATCCTTTTGCCGTGGAGCCCGGCCGCGCAGTGTGGAGCCAACTGTGGATCTTGATAAGCGGAAAAGGCTGGGCTCTGTTTCCACTTTGCTCTTGGCAGTCCTCAGGCCCCCAGGATAACTTTCCTACCAAATGAACGGTGTCGGCTCCCAGAGAGACCAATCTCATTCCATCCTGTCCACTCGGAAGATCCGTATCAAACATTGCAGACTGTCTGACGGCAGGAAGAGGCCTCTGATTCCACCGGGGCTTGGCTCAGTGTTTAAATGATCAAGTAGGGAGCCATCAGCATGGTGGAAATAGAGGCAAAATATAACTGGCCCAATTCTTAAACACTGTTCTTGTCTAAGGCTTTCCTTGAAGAGCCCTCATATGAGATGAAGACAAGAGAGGACAAGAGTGAGAAAGGGCAAGAAAAGGAAGCCTAAAGCCAGTCCACCCCTCCTTTAAAAACACAGGAATGAACCAACCTCCTGCATCTTCACTGTTAATGAGCATGAGCGTCTGACCAGATAACCACGCTCTGCCAAGGGAGCTAATTACCAAGCCTGTGGAAAATTTAAATTACTATTAAAGGGAAAAACAAAACAAAACAAAACACCTCTCTCGTTACTCTTGGTTGAATAGAACGTCACTTATTTCCACACAGGCATCTTCAGAAAGGTGCTGCCCACTCCGAACGCAGCCACTGTTACCCGGAAAAGGTGGACTTCCGCCAGTCAGTTTTGCAAGAATGCTGAAAACATCAGTTTCTAACACGTAAGGCTAAAGCCTTTCTACATTGTTTCTTACCTCTTGACCTGACGTGTTATTAAGCCCCGACTGAGCCTTGGTTTGGGCTCTTGCTTCAAGGAGAAAAAAAAAAATACAGATAGAATTCATGAGAAACAGGTGGGCACTGTTGTTGACGCCACACAGCTGGAAGAGAACAGGGGCATGCAGAATTAGGAAAACAGTATTGGCACGAGCACTTTAATAAATCTCTAGGGATGGCACATGAACTACCCAGATTTAGGTCAATTTGGTTGACGTGTGTGAAAGAGAACCAAAGTTTAGAAAACTGGTGACTTGGGGACTGCAGGTATACCCTTGGCCAGATTTTAACACTCAATTAGATGCAAATTAGAGCTTTGATCTGGTACTTTCAGAAGGCACAATCTTTTTTTTTTTTTTTTAAATCACAAACTAGGTGTCTAAGTGTCAGAGCTTCTTTGATGTCTAGTTTCCGCCAAGAGTCTGAGTGACTGACTGCTGGCGTTTCTGGCCCCGAGATCCATCTGCTGCTCCCCAACTTTATCCCAGCTTCCCTTGAGAACCACAGTGGCCTCCTCCTCGGAGGTTTTCCAATTCCTGGTGTTCAATCTGAGTCCGTTCTCCCCGCTGCTGCAAGTACCTTTGAAAAACTCACTGAGACTACTTCATCCTCTGCTTACAACCCCCACCACCCACAGATTAAAATACAAACTACTTAGCTTAGGGTTCCAGACGGAAAGATCTCTGTGGGGAGCACATAATCACAGGACGCAGCCCCGAGATTCCTCTGCTCTAAGGAAGGGATAATCCATGCATATTTATCTTAGACTAACTTTTACGGGTGGGGCCCCCATATATAATACTGGTTCTACATGATTTCAAACAATCTATACTAATAAAAGCCTAGGTGATCCTCACGTGACACCCTTACATCATCACAAGATGGCCCCCACAAGATGGCCGGAAGGGGAGGGCAGTTGTGGGTGATCAGGTTGGCAGGGGAGGGCAGTTGGGGGCGACTGGGCCAGCAGGGGAGGGCAGTTGGGAGCAGTCAGGCTGACAGGGGAGCAGTTAGGTGTCAATCAGGCCAGCAGGGGAGCAATTAGGGGGCAATCCGGCAGGCAGGCAGGTGAGCAGTTAGGAGCCAGCAGTCCCAGATTGTGAGGGGGATGTCCCATTTTGGAGAGGGTGCAGGCCAGGCTGAGGGACACACACACATCTGCCCCTCCCCCCTGCACGAATTTCGTGCACTGGGCCTCTAGTTAGTTTATAATGAATTCTGAGAACACAACTCATTTGTAAAATTGAGAGCTCTATGTGTAGAGCTTTGTGTTCAAATGACTTTGGAATTGAAATAGCATTAAAAATGAAATCTGGATATCAACAATGCTGCTCCTAAAAAACCTTATCATTTTAACCTCTGAACCCAATCAGGTGTCTAGAGAAGTGTGAGGACACACACTTGTCATGGGGTTAAGCCTATGAAACGGATATGGAGGTTTATATTCTAGAGCAAACGAATAGGCCCTAGGAGTCTAGAACATGATTACGGGGCTAGGTTGGTGCTTATTTTAATGCTAAAACTAAGAGATTAAGTGAATTAAATTAAAAGGTCCCGGGGTGCTTGTGGTTATGACTCCTTACAACAAAAGAGGTGGTTTATCAGTAAGGTGGAGCTTTCTGCACAATGGTTTGTATTTCTTCGTGTCCTCTTTTCTCAACCAGGAGAGGCCATGCCTCCTGTTCCTCTTTCATATTCCTTATGGATTATTGAGGGGATATACACTTCAACACAGTATGCCCAAATAGATCATTCCTCACCTTTTTCTTTCATATTTATCATAGGGAGTAAAGTTAGTACTTCTCTAGTATTTCAGGAACAGGCACTAAGTAAGTACTAAGTAAGCTTACATATCCTCTAACTGTCGATATTAGTGTTATTCCCATTTTACAGATGAGGAAACTGAAACTTAGGAAGGTTGATTTCCTCAAAATGAGAAAGTTGTAGCACTCCAGAGCCCATATTCTAACTGCCATATAAACAGTCTCACCTTTACAGCCTCTCCTAGATCTCTCTACGCCTTGCAATTAGATCCTTCAAAAGTGGTCTAGCTGTGAGAATCTCTGCAATAACAGTACATGGTGGAGGACTGTAGGGA